>NC_068288.1:16818034-17103034 GCF_025860055.1 Xyrauchen texanus
TCAGTAACCATCCATCCGACATGCCCTCCCAAGCAGCTCATTCTATCCGAACCCAAGGGAAGGGTAAGATATACTGCCCTTACTGTGAGGCAGAACACTACCTCAGCCAATGTGAGAGTTTCGCTAAGCTTACCAAAGCAGAGATGGTGGACTGGATTAAAGTCAAGAGAAGGTGCTGGAGATGCTGACGTTCTCACCTAGCCTCTGCCTGTGACCTCAAGAAGCCATGTCGCCTTTGTCAGTCAAAACACCTTTCTGTTCTACACAAGGTCAACCAGAGGAGTGAGAACGAGCCCACCATCATATCGACAGCAGAGACTCATTACCTGGATCAGCCAAATAGATATAGCCAGGTGCTTTTGAAGATTGTCAGAGTCAATTTGCAATACCAGGATAAAGTGCTCGACACGTATGCAGTGTTAGATGATGGCTCTGAGAGAACCATCCTGCTTTCGTCTGCAGCACGCTGCCTGGGAGTACAGGGTCAAGCAGAAGACCTCACACTCCGTACTATCCGCCAAGACATCAAGATACTGTCAGGCTCACGTGTGTCTTTTACGATCACTCCAGCTTCCCAACCAACGAAGAGGTTCTCCATTCAAGGCGCATTCACAGGTGAACACTTAGGTCTCTCTCAGTACAGCTACCCAGTTACCCAGCTCCAGATAAGATATCGGCATCTAAGAGGTCTGGCAATCCCACCCATCGATGGAGCTCAGCCAACCCTCCTGATTGGATCGGATAATGCTGATCTGATCGTTCCGATTGAGCCAGTGCATCTGGGTCCCCCTGGTGGTCCTGCAGCAGTAAAGACTAAGCTCGGTTGGACACTCCAGGGTCCAGCAAAATACCTGCGGCAGCAGCTTCCCAACACACAGTGTTTGTTCACCACAGTTTCCTCCCCTTCTGTTGAGCTGTTCAGTCAAGTTGAACGGTTGTGGCAGTTAGATACATTGCCTTTTAAAAGTGAGAAATTGGTGACCAGATCCAGACAGGACAAGTACTCAGTGGACCTATTAGAGGCCGAGACCATCCGTGTAGAAGTAAACGGAGTGCATCGGTATGCTACACCCCTTCTACTGAGCCCCAAACATGCCCAAGATGCAAGTTTCAAAGGAAGGTGTGATGAAGAACCTGCGAAACACAGAGAGGAGGTTAGTACAAGACCCACTGCGTGCATCTACCTACCAGGAAGAGATCAAGAAACTGGAGATTGCTGGGTACGCCACCAAGATTGACTCATGCGAGGCGGACTATTCAGAGGAATCGTGGTTTCTGCCCCACCACATGGTCAGGCACAATAACAAGGAACGGATTGTTTTCAACTGCAGCTTCCAGCTTGGCAGACAGAGTCTAAATAACTACCTCCTTCCTGGTCCAGCCTTACGACCCTCACTTCTTGGAGTTCTCCTGCGCTTCAGAGAGCATCGAGTCGCAGTGAGTGGAGACATTAAAGGAATGTTTCACCAGGTCCGCCTGCTGGACAGAGACAAGCCCTTGCTGAGGTTCCTTTGGAGGGATCTAAAGATGGACGAACAGCCATCAGTGTACCAGTGGCAGGTCCTGCCGTTCGGGACGACGTGCAGTCCCTGCTGCGCGATCTTTGCTCTCCAGAAACACGTCAATGAGTCAAGTCAACCAGGAGAAAATGTCCGACACAGTGTAGAACAGTGTTTCTACGTCGATAACTGCCTGCAGAGTTTACCCACTGTAGTAGAAGCCAGTAACCTTGTGACGAAGTTTAGAACTCTTCTAGCTGCAGGTGGCTTCGATATACGCCAGTGGGCCAGTAACCAGCCAGAGGTGATTTGTAACCTGCCTAAGGAGGCCAAGTCTGACAGCAGCGAAAGATGGGTTTCTCAGACGCATGGTGAAGCTCATGAGATGACGCTAGGCCTCAGTTGGCACTTCATGGAGGACACACTCCATTACAGGCATCGCCCGGTTGCCCCAAGCCAGACGACCATGCGAAATATCTATAAGATACTAGCAAGCCAGTATGATCCCCTAGGTCATATCCTGCCCTTCACCACAAGGGCCAAAGTTTTGGTCCAGAGACTGTGGGCCAAAGACCGCGACTGGGACTGACCCAAACTTACCGGTCGACCTCCTGCATGCCTGGACTACATGGGAAGAAGAGCTCCCTCAGCTCCCAATGGTCAGTCTCTCCGGAGTTACTTCCCACTGGACGTGGATGTAAGTGCCATCACCCTCGAAGCTTCACGTCTTTTGTGATGCATCAGAGTCCGCCTATGGGTCAGTTGCTTACCTATGTGGTGAGGATCCTCATGGCCAAGTCCATGTAGCCTTTGTGCTGGCACGCTCAAGAGTGGCACCGAAGAAACAACAATCAATGCCACGCCTTGAGCTCTGTGTCGCCCTTACCGGAGCTCAGCTTGCCCAGATGATCCAGAGAGAGCTCACCCTTCAGTTGAGTAACACAGTGCTGTGGTCTGACTCCACCACAGTACTCACCTGGATACAGTCAGAGTCCTGCAGATACAAGGTGTTTGTAGGGACTCGTGTATCTGAGATTCAGGAGCTAACGGATCACCGGGTCATGGAGGTATGTGGACACACAGAATAACCCCGCAGATGCTATCACCAGAGGGATGACACTATCCAACCTAGCTAAGCCAAACCAATTCAGTCAAGGTCCTACCTTCCTTCGGCTGCCACGTGAGAGTTGGCCAGCCACAACTTCTTTCATGGAGGTCCCAGATGAGACAGAGATGAAGAGGTCTGCGTTCTGTGGCATCTTGTCAGCCATTACTGCTCCAGAGATCCCAGCCACTGAAGACCACTCTACCTTTGAAGATCTCCTTGAGGCAACGAGTAGGTCACTGCATGGGGCGGCCTCCCAGTCAAGCGCCCTCAGTGCAGATGACTACGCAGAAGCAGAACTCCGGATCCTTCAGAGAGCGCAATATGATAGTTTCCCAGATGAAGTAAAGAGTTTAAAAACAGGGAAAGCACTTCCATACAGCAGTCGGCTCTTGTCACTTGCTCCAGAGTACGACGTCTCTAAGGGCCTTATCCGCTATCACATTGAGGTTGCCGGGGATGTGAGTGGTGCGCAGTGACTTGAGTCGCTGCTGACTCCAAAGGAGGAGACGACGGGCGAGCTGTGACATTCGAGACATGTTTGTCTCGAATTAATGGGAGAAACTTCCTCAGGGCAAAGAGAACAGCCAGCAGCTCTAGGCAGTTGATGTGCCAACGCAGCGGGGCCTGGTTCCAACGGCCTGCAGCTGCGTGCCTGTTGCACACAGCGCCCCAACCCAATTTGGAGGCATCGGTTGTGACCAGAACGTGTCGGGACATCTGCTGCAAGGGTACCCCTGCCCGTAGAAAGCAGAGATCTGTCCAGGGTTTTGAGGGTTTGGCGGCAGGCGGTGGTAACTTTCACATTGTGCGTGCCGCGGCGCCATGCTCGTCTCGGGACTCGAGTCTGGAGCCAGTGCAGTCTCATATGCATCAACCCCAGCGGCGCGGCCGCCGCGGAGGATGCCATATGCCCCAGGAGCTGTTGGAATCGTTTTAGAGGGACCACGGTACCTGGCTTGAGGGAAGCAAGGCATTTCAGCACCGACTGAGCACGCTCATTGGAGAGACGTGCTGTCATTGAGACTGAGTCTAACTCCAAACCGAGAAAAGAGATGCTCTGGACTGGGGTGAGCTTGCTCTTTTCCCAGTTGACCTGAAGCCCCAAACGGCTGAGGTGCCTGAGCACCTGGTCTCTGTGCGCGCATAGTAACTCTCGCGAGGGGGCCAGGATGCGCGAGGGGACAGAGACAGGCCGAAGGGGAGGACTTTGTACTGATATGCCTGGCTGTCGAACGCGAACCGTAGAAAGGGTCGATGTCGAGGGCGAATTGAGACGTGGAAGTACCTTCAGGTCTACCGCTGCGAACCAATCTAGATGCCGGATGCCAGATAGAATTTGTTTCTGGGTGAGCATTTTGAACGGGAGTTTGGACTGAAAAACTCGCAGGTCCAAGATCGGTCGTAAGCCGCCGCCTTTCTTGGGTACAACAAAGTAAGGGCTGTAGAGACCCTTCTTCGTTTCGGTTGGAGGGACAGGCTCTATCGTGTCCTTGATTAGAAGGGAGGCAATTTCTTCATGAAGGGACTGGGCATGTTCGCCATGTACTGCGGAAAAATGAATGCCCACGAAGGGCGTCGGGAGGCAGTGAAGCAGCCCGAGGCTCCGGTGCTGAGAATAGACTCAAAGCACTTACCTTGCTCTGAGCACCCGGCAGGGGGCGGGTTCGTGACTGAGGAGGAGGTCTGATGTTGGCGTCCTCTGGACTCGTCTGAACCGGCCGGCCGGGGAACAGTCTTGGGGCTGAAGGCGGGGATGCCGCATCCAGGAAGCCGGGACTGTTGAGGCCTGAAAGCAGAGTGCCGTGAGAACGGCATTTGCGGGCCAGGTGACCCAGAGACAACAAGGAAATAGCTCTATAGAGTGTAACGAATTTAACAAAAAAATTCTCCTCCCGGCCCTCCACCGGGGAACGGAGCGGTCTTACCAACTCCGGAGCTACTGTCTCGGTCTCTGGGTCGGTCATCTCAGGAGCGCTTGGGAGCCTTCCGGGTCCTCAAGGGGGTCCGTGAGACGATGGGCTTCCAACTTCTGCAGGGAGCTCGAAGCTGAGGCTGAGAGCTGGGCCCACTCTCTTCGTTAGTTGAGGCGGAGCACCACTTTCTTTCTTTCTTGAAAGCCGCAGGAGGACGCCCTCGGCGAGCAGACAGGGCATGGCCCTTGGCGGCAGGTTTGCGGCAGGGCAAGATGTGTGAAATAGCCTCCGTCTGTTTCTTCACCACTGAGGACTGCTGGGCGGAGTCTGGGACCGTTCTACCACCGAGGGTAGCGAGAGCGGAGGAGCGAGGAAGCTGTGCTTGCTTAGCTCGTCATGCACGTCCGGGAAGGAACCGGGGGGGGTTCACGGCTGTGAGCGGCGCACATGCCCGTGGAACCAATTAAGCCCGGGAAGCATAGCGGACCTCCGTGCGTCAGGCTCAGACTGGGCGGAGACCCGAAGGTGGCAGCCCAGGCGAGTTATCAGCATCCGACGCCGCTGTTACACTCTCCGATGCAGCGGTGATGTCATCATCCAATGCCGGGGAGCTCGAGGGACCGGACGGTAGGCCGTTAATCGGACCGCACTAATCCCGAGCTCGGGGGAAGCAGGCCGTGTGCCGGGGAGTTAGGAGGTTTCGAAGGAATTTACCCGGCGAAAGCGTCCCGTTATTCTCCCCTAGATCGTCTTTCATCGCCCGCGGCGCCTGCCTCAATCCCGTAGGAAGGGGGCGAGGTGCGGGGGGCGGCTGAAATGGCTCTCTCTCACTACAAGAGAAAGCAGAGATCGCAAGCTGCCACGATTATGTTCTTGCACTGAAAACATAACCCATTGGAGAGAATGCTCATCCCGAGCTCGGACGGAAACAAGCAAGCGTGCCGGGGAGGCAGGGGATTTAGAGGGGGTTCACCCGGCGAAACGGAGCCCGTCATTGTCCCCAGATCGTTTTCATCGCCCGTCGAAGCGCCCAGGGGCAAGAATGCACAGCCGTGCACGGAAAAAGCCGCTGTTGTGCGCCATAAAGTCCAACAGCATGCAGAGCGTCAGAGGATTAAACAGGAACTTGGTGTGTAACTCGCAGCAGACTGCATGCACGACCATCGGCTCCGAAGAAATTTTCTGAATGAACTCCCGTATTTGCGCCGCTTAAATACCTGTATGTCCGGGGGCGGGACATGCAAATACCGGCTGCCAACTTCTCATTGGCCTTTTTTCATAGATCAGAGGTGAATATCGGCGCTCAAGAGAGACCCCTAGTGTCGCTTCTCTGACACAACGTGGAGAGAGCGACAGAAGGGGAACAGTGTGTTTTTGATTCCATCTAAAAAGAGGCATTTACAACATGGAATAATAAATGATCCGTGGGGTATTTTGAGTTGAAACTTATATTACATCTTGTAAAAAGGGGTATGATAGGTCTCCTTTAACCTTTCTCTCTCTCATGGGTTGTGGTAAACTATTGGTTGAGGATCTGGGCATTTGACACTAAGGGGCCATTTACAAGACAACATTTTAATTAAAAACGTAAAACATTTTATGCGTTTTGGCTGTTCGTTTACACGACAACAGCGTTTTGGGGCCTGAAAATGCAAACTTTTGAAAATGGGTTTCAAATAACAAGTTTTTGAAAACGATGCTGTTATCATCTCTATGTAAACATGAAAAAATTTGAATTTGTGAAAACAATGACATCATGCGCGTATCACGTGTTCAGTCTATAGGCATGAACTTCGTCCTTATCTCCAGGGCGAACAGACAACATGAGATCACCAATTGTGGACTTTGCAACGAGAGGGGCGAACGCGCTTGATCTTGTTTATGCAAACATCCCAGGCGTGTACTGGGCGGAGCCCCGCCCCCACCTTGGCTACTCAGACCACATCTCTGTTATGCTAATTCCAGCATACAGACCACTCGTCAGACGCACAAAACCCCTTCAGAAGCAGGTGAAAACCTGGCCAGCAGGAGCCATCTCTGCTCTTCAAGACTGTTTTGAGTGTACTGACTGGCAAATGTTCAGGGAGGCTGCAACATATGGCGACTCTACCAACTTGGAGGAACACACAGCATCAGTGACCAAGCTATATCAGCAAGTTCATTGATGATGTCACATTCTCCAAGACATCACCACACGCTCCAACCAGAAGCCGTGGATGACTGCGGAGGTGTGCGCGCTGCTGAGGACCCAAGACCCCGCCTTCAGAGCAGGCGACAAGGCAGCCCTAAGAACAGCGAGGGCCAAACTGTCCCGGGCCATCAGAGAGGCAAAGCGTGCACACGCCCAGAGAATCCACAGTCACTTCCAGGACAGCGGTGACATGCGGTGCATGTGGCCGGGTATCCAGGTCATCACCAACTACAGGACAACATCAGTTGCCTGTGACAAAGATGCCTACCTTCCAGATGCGCTGAACGACTTCTACGCTCGGTTTGAAGAGCAGAACGATGTGGTGGAGAGGAAGACCACCCCTCCTCCCAACAACCAGGTGCTCTGTCTTACCACGGCTGATGTGAGGAAAACTCTACATAGAGTCAACCCACGGAAGGTTGCTGGACCAGACAACATTCCTGGCAGAGTGCTCAGTGGATGTGCAGACCAGCTGGCAGATGTTCTTACCGACATCTTCAACATCTCTCTGAGCAGCGGCATCGTTCCAACGTGCTTCAAGGCCACTACCATCATCCCCATGCCAAAGAAGTCTTCAGTGTCCTGCCTCAACGACTGCCGTCCCATTGCACTCACACCCATCATCATGAAGTGCTTCGAGAGGCTCGTCATGAGGCACATTAAGACCCAGCTGCCCCCTCACTAGACCCACTGCAGTTTGCGTATCGTCCAAACCGTTCAACAGACCATGCCATTGCCACCACCCTCTATCTGGCCTTCACCCACCTAGATAAAAAGGACTCATACGTTCGAATGCTGTTCATAGACTTCAGCTCAGCATTCAACACAATCATTCCCCAGCACCTGATTGGAAAGCTGAACCTGCTGGGCCTGGACACCTCCCTCTGCAATTGGATCCTGGACTTCCTGACTGGGAGACCTCAGTCAGTCCGGATCTGGAACAGTATCTCCACCACCACCACACTGAGCACTGGGGCCCCCCAGGGCTGCGTGCTCAGCCCACTGCTATTCACTCTGCTGACTCATGACTGTGCAGCAATGCACAGCTCGAATCACATCATCAAGTTCGCCGATGACATGACTGTGGTGGGTCTCATCAGCAATAACGACGAGTCAGCATACATAGAGGAGGTGCAGCGGCTAACGGACTGGTGTAGAGCCAACAACCTTTCTCTGAATGTTGACAAAACTAAAGAGATAATTGTTGACTTTAGGAGAGCACAGAGTGACCACTCTCTGCTGAACATCGACGGCTCTTCTGTGGAGATCGTCAAGAGCACCAAATTTCTTGGCGTTCACCTGGTGGAAAAACTCACCTGGTCCCTCAACACCAGCTCTGTTACCAAGAAAGCCCAGCAGCGTCTGTACTTTCTTCTAAGGCTGAGGAAAGCACATTTCCCATCCCCATCCTCACTACATTCTATAGAGGGACTATTGAGAGCATCCTGAGCAGCTGCATCACTGCCTGGTTTGGGACTTGCACCGTTTCGGACTGCAAAGCCCTGCAGAGGATAGTGAGGAAAGCTGAGAAGATCATCGGGGTCTCTCTTCCCTCCATCAAAGACGTTTACAAAAAACACTGCATCAGCAAAGCAACCAGCATTGTGGACGACCCCACACACCCCTCACACAAACTCTTCACCCTCCTGCCGTCTGGCAAGAGGTACCAAAGCATTCGTGCCCTCACGGCCAGACTGTGTAACAGCTTCTTCCCCCAAGCCATCAGACTCCTCAATACTCAGAGACTGGTTTGACACACACATGTCCTGAGTTGCACTTAATAACTGGCTGCTACCTCAATAACTGCTATGTGCATAGAACACTATCTCACAGTACATTATGTTTACATTTTGCATTTTTAGAAACTGTCATCTTTTGCACTACTGTGTACTGGTCGGTGCTGCACTGTCTCTTATTGTGTCTATTGTCCTGTTCATTGTTAGTAATTTATTGTACTGTCCTGTACTTTTTGCACACGTTTGGACATGCACTTTATATAGGTATATTATTTAGTCTGTCTAGTCTCATGTGGTTCTGGGTTTGTCCTATGTTGTTTTATGTAGCACCATGGTCCTGGAAGAACTAACTGTATATGGTTGAAACGACAATAAAAACCACTTGACTTGAGTTGCAGTCCTTAAAAAGGTGGCGTGCTTTATAGTCCAAGGTCACTTGTAATAAAGCAACCTCATCGTCCATTTACACAAAACTGCTCAATGCTTTCACTATCTTTATTGTTTATATTCACTGCTCTGTGGCGCGTAGTGTTTCTTTAAATAGTGACATCGCTTAACTACTGGCCTGGCATGCGTAATACAGCGTTTTTAGTCATTTTTGTGGATCCATGTGAACAGGGATCGTTATAACAACGTTGTCGTCTGTATGCAAATCTTTTTAAAATTGCGAAGGAAAAACGTTTCCATTTTTAGTACATTGTTGTCTTGTAAACATATCCTAAGGTTGAAATTTCTATGCCAGGTAGTGATCTTTAAGAGAACCCTCTTCTGGCCCATTATGATCATTCCTTTGTAAAAGGTACTGAACTCCAGGAGACCATATCAGCAATACAAAGTGTATTGTAAAAAGCTTTGGATTACAAGTTTGTTCTAAATAATTAAGTGAAGCAATTATGGGTTATATTAACTGTTTTGGATGTCGTAGGCACCGGAAAGAAACTGCTACCGGATCTACCAATGAAACCACAGTTTACCCATGCATTCAATTAGCCCACTTTTTTTTTTCTTTCTTTTTTTTCTTTTTTACAGTTTTTAGTTTATTAGAAAGTTTTGGTCACGTGTGTAAATTTGGCAACAGTCAAAAGTTCTGCTGCTGAAATTGGTCTGTTCTTACTGAAATTCTAAACACTGCCCCCAGTTGCAGAAGCTGAAAGCATTGTTGAACGTATGGAAATGTGTGCAATCCAAACAGCCGAATGAGGCATCTATATATGATTATCTATGTTCCTCTGTTGTAAACAACACTGTTCTTCCGTATTTCTTCATGCTTTTTGGAGCTTCAAAATTTGGCACACATTCACTTGCATTTTATGGACCTACAGAGCTGAAATATTCTTCCAAAAATATTTGTTTGTGTTCTGCTGAAGAAAGAAAGTCATAAAAATCTAGTATTGCATGAGGGTGAGTAAATTATGAGAGAATTTTCATTTTTGGGTGAACTATTCCTTTAAACATGTAGTTAAAGGATAATTCACTCAAAAATTACAATTCTTTCATGATTACTCAACCTAGTGTTGTTCAAAGCCCACAGAAGAGAGAAATTTTAATGGAACACAAAAGGAGATGTTAGGCAGAATGTTAACCCAGTCACCATTCACTTTCATTCATCTTCTTTCCATACAATGAAAGTGAATGATTACTGAGACTAACATTCTGCCTAACATCTTTTGAGGTCCATGGATAAAAGAAAGTCATACAGGTTTGTACAAAATATAGGGAGTAATTTATAACTTTAGTAATTTTCCATTTTGGGACATCTATCCCTTTAATTATCCCCTTTAAGAGTTTAAATCCATTCTCACCAGATTAAAATTTATAAAAATGCACTGAAAATGTTAATATTTGCATGTCAAAGTTACAGGCTTATACATAAATTCAGCAAATATCCATCAACTTGTGCTCTCACTAAACTCAACACGTGTCCAGTTAGCTGCGTGATGCTTCATGAGACAGACAGAGACGCAGTAGCACTGATTAATTGCACTGATTGTAATATGAACATAGAAATATTTTTATTTATTTAATTGGTACATCTATGTGGTGTGGTTTACAAATTCTCAACAACTGTACATGTTAAAGTGAATAAATGTGTGCTGGATTTCCCCACATTCTGAATGCAATTTGTTTTTGTTATTGACGTTTTAATCAGGCTACATGTTTGGTCAGGCAAGTTAAATACTAATTCACTTGGCCCTTCAAAAATCCCCTTGTCCCGGACAAGCGTTAATGTCGAGGTAATGTGGTTTATGTGAAAATTATTACTTCAACATTATAACACAGGAAGTCGGCATGTTGATTTTTGAGAATTCAAGTATCCTAAGATCGGCCACGTATTGCATTTCGTTGTCTTTGTACTTGTACTCTGCACAATGACAATAAAGTTTAATCTAATCTAATCTATGCCGACACACTGACGAGCGCCATCTCCCATCAGAAATTCTTCAGCTCAAGCATGTTTACCTTCCCTTGTAGCATGACAGAATCATGTTGCATCAGCAGCTTAGGTTTGACCTGGGTTCGGATCCAGGGGTTATATTGGGATTATGAGGTTGTGGAACCATTCACTGTATTGCATCCTGAACAGCTGAAAACAACTTGCTTTTAATACCCCTCCATAACTATTTGATTTCCATTTCCGGGTCACATGTGCTCACAGGTGCCCATACATTTACATTTACATTTATTCATTTGGCAGATGCTTTTATCCAAAGCGACTTACAAAAGAGGAAAACATAAGCGAATCATCTTAAGGAGACAGTGGTACGAAAAGTGCCATACTACAAAGTTTCACTATCATCAGAATAGTATACAAAACAGATTTAAGTGCAACAAGAATTGTACATTTTTTTTTTTTTTAGTGACTGGTTAAGTGCTTATGGAAAAGATGTGTTTTTAGCCGTTTTTTGAAGATAGAGAGCGAGTCAGCTTCACGAATTGAGTTGGGAAGGTCATTCCACCAACGTGGTATGATGAAACTGAAAGTCCGGGAAAGTGTTTTGGTTCCTCTTTGTTTTGGTACGACAAGGCGACGTTCCTTAGCCGACCGCAGGCTTCTGGTGGGAATGTAGCTCTACGTAGCCATACACCAACAACACTTACCACTTTGGCTTCAATGGGATCAGAACAGTAGATCAGTAGCGCCACAGGGTAAGGAGAACATTACAGACATTATACAAAAATGTGTAATGATTGTTTTCAGGGTACATGAACATTTAGCAGCAGCATGTCGATTTCCCGTGTGATCAGTGTTGGTATTTGTCAAATTTATGTAGTTCAACCTCAGTTTTATGCAAACTTGTTCAGCTCTTGCAATTAAAACTGGCAAATGAAGTCAGTCTTTTAAGAAAGCTACCAGCATATCGGCTGCCTCTTCACATTTATGTAGGTGTGTTGATGTAGATGTAGATCCCCAGCCCACACCATTTTCCGTAGGATCCCGCCACTGTGACATGTTTGAACTGCCACCCGTGTTTGATGTTGGAATCATGTTGGAAGATGATGAGTCATCAAAGCTTGTCTTTGCTATTATGTATTTGCATGCAGACTCCCCGTCTCAGGTTTAAAGTACAGCCTGAAACTGAGTGTGCATTAGTGTATTTTTTATAATTTGTTGAACCAGGCTTCTACTTAACCTCCTACAGTGGGTCTGTTAACTTATTTTCAAACCATTAAAACATTATTTTTGTGCAATGTTTTTTCACGTTGATATTTGTCAGGCATAAATCAAATACACTGTGGCTGCAGAAGGGCTACCGCTGGCCAAATTAAAACCCTACACAGATCTCCGTGTTTGTGAGGTTTGTGAGTTGCGAGGTGCAGATCTCCGGGTTTGTGAGGTTTGTGAGTTGCGAAGTGCAGTGTGAAAGTTGCGAGGCGTGTGTTGAGCACGAGGTGATAATCTGTGTTCTGCGACTGCTACCGGGTCCTTTGATAATGTATAACGTGTGTAAGGGCAGCCAGTGGAGTTTCTGGGTAAGGTGGGGCCCCTTAGGGAGTTGGTGCCTTACGCAGACTGCGTAATATGCGTATAATGAGCGGCGGTATTGGGTATAGCGCAAAACTATTCAGAGGCCGGATCTCTCCTATGTGGTACATCAATGTGGTAGGGTCTCAGATCTCATTGGAGCATGCAGTTACCAGTATACAAGTTAGGTTTTCCTTCCTGTGGCTCTATGTAAATTTAAAAAAAGTACAGTTGGTAGTAGCATCGAGAAGTTGGATTTGTTCTTAACTTAAAGGTTATGGGGATTTCTTGTGTAATAATATGGTGTGGTTCGCCCGATTTCTGCTTTTCTCATCTACCTAAGATCAAACCAAACAAAAGTTGTCTCCCACTCATAGCTTAGATTGATTTTCCTAAAAATTCAGTGCAGAGATGTGTGTGAGACCTTTCTGATTTGCTTTGCAGATGAAGATCTTGACAAACCACTCGATAAACTGGCAAAAGCAAATTATTTCAGCAAAGGAAAAAAACAGCATAGAGCACACAAAGCTGAGATGCTAAAATATAAACATGATTATTATATGGTTGTAATAGTTCTGTATATTTGCAAATCATTTTTTGATCCTGTAATGCAGGGAAATGTTTGTTGTCATATGTGGTCAGCTTGGTTAGCATTACTCCATAAGGAGTTAAACATGTAGGAGGGAACACAATGCCTGCGTGAGGAAATGACCCAAATGGGAGAAACTCAACTGACCAACTCTTGATCTGTAATAGTTTTGGTATGTGCTCCTGACAAGCCTGCAATCTGTTGGCCCACTGATGGCTCTGTGATGTGGTGGAGGTCTGGTATTAATAGGCCCAGTCTTCTGAAATGTTGAACTTCTTGTGATTTACATACCCTTGCCAGGATGGCAGAGAGACCCCCCAGCACTGACCCATTTTGGGCTATGTGCTGGAAATCTTGACTATTTTCCCAGGACAGTCTAAATGATCTGGTTTGGGAACTAATGCTAGATCAGTTATTTATTGAATAGCTGCTTTTTTCTTTGATGACTTATTGGTCGAGTTCTGTGGTTAAATGTGGTTAAATCCTTAAGAACACTGTTAAACCTGCCCCATTTATTTTGGTTCAGTAGGCTACCCAAGTATCTATTTAACATGGAGGAAATATTCTTTAACTTAGTCATTTGTAGAGTCAGCATTCTCATCTCCTGTTAAGGGCAGTTTACACTGAACATGTTTTTACATTTGTCTGTGCTGTTTTTCTATGTAAACGTGCTAGATGGACGTCTATAAAAAAGTTTATAAGATGAAGTGTCAAGTTAACAGAAGAACTTTTAAAAGCCCATCTTGAAATATCTGCATTCTATTCCATTAACTGCATGGCGTACAACTATTTTAAGACACAGCACAATAAATGAAACAAAATGTAGGTGTCTCGAGAGCCATTTTTTTAAAAGTTGATTTTAACTTGATGCATGCAGTGGCTTAAAAGGTGGCGCTTATGCACAAGATGATGAAAAAACAGCTAGACACAGCGCAATAGACAAAGACATCCATCTACACCATGTTTACAAATAATATCAAGTAAAGACTAGAGTACACTTTGCTTGTCCGTGTGCCATCCAGTCTCACCCACGATCGAGCACTCAGCCTTTCAAAATATACTCTTTAGACCACGAGCCCACGTATGCATTTCACAATAATGAAAATCTTTAGGACAGTCAACGGCTGGCACATGTGCAGACGACGCACACAAATGCTGATGTCCGTGTGTCTAAATAACTTGGCTGCATGCAGACATTTCACACTTACTTTGCTAATGACAAAATTTGCATCACACACACTGTGCGCAAGATGTAGCGTCACATGGAAAACTGAAGCATACTTTGGCCTTAAAAAAGACGACGGAATTTGCGTAGCGGTACGCGAAAAACTAACATGCCCTTTAGTCTACAATGTCTCTCATTTAAACAAAAGTTCTTGTAAGAGATGTTGGGGGTTTAATTGGTTTGGCTGCCTGTTGTATTATTAGACCAGAAGAGCTTTTTGTCTCTTCTAAGGGAAAGTCACAGGTGTTTTCTGATGTTTGAATAGTCAAGCACCTCTCTCTTGTTCTCTCTCAATCACTTTTTCCTTTTTACCACTAATACAGTACATGACCACACACACAACCCCTGCTCTCTTTCACTGTTTGTCTCACTTTTAATGTGTTTTTGGCTGTCTCTTGTTAGTTCCCTCTCTGTCTCTCTGCAATTAGATTTCCTCTGCCTTCTCTCCTGAATGTTGATTGTCTGATGTGTGTTAATGTGCTGGCCCCAGAATGGCCCCCAGGCATTTGTCATGTATTTCAAAACCATCTGACTGTTGTGCACTAACTAGCTATTATTAGAGACTGGCAAAAACGGCTGCTCCATGCTCACAGTCAGCGGAAAAAGTATCTAGTAGAGAGGAGTTGAATGATCCTCAAGACCCCATTAATGTCTTCAGGGAGGAACATTGCTGAAGAGCACAGCAATAGCAGCAATTTCATACTCTTATGAAGCAGACTTTTGTAACAGGCTTTTGTACCGTAGTTCATGGTGTGGTCTTTGTGTGCAGCGTACAAGTGTCTGGTCAACAAGTTTTATGTTGCCCAGTGGAAATGCTGCTTCATACCCTCACAGCACTGGTTTGTTCTTTTACACACTTGTTTCGTATAAAAAAAATATATCCCCAAAATGCTTACGTGGGTCAAAAATTACCCAGCTGTCTAATTTTCTTCTTTTTTTTTTTATACATAAATTGACCTTTTCATCTGACACTCCAGGTATTCCTCAATAAAAGTCTCTTTGACCATTAAAAATGACTTTTTTCACATATATGTCTTTTTTTTTTTTGCATCACTACCCCTAGAATGCATACAGTATGTGGGTCCTATATGTGTTTACTATGGTATTTAATGGATTTAAGACTGGTATTACTGTTGTAAAACTAAATGTATTTTCTTTTTTTTTTATCTGTTATGTTATTAAATGTATGTGAAGTATAATGTTCATATTCGTATTTATGTGAAGTATACAAGTATAACAAGTTGTCATTCAGCAAACGCTTTTATCCTTATTACGTGACATTATATCTACAGGGACAGGCCCCACTGAGCAACCTGAGTTTAGATGCCTAGTTCATGGAAAGGGCGCAATGGTAGTACAGTAGCTCCTGGACCACTTTGAACACTTTAGTGTGTTTGACCCTACAACTTTTCATTTTCAGTTCAGCAAACTGGGCTGGTTGTGACGTCATTGCAACAACATTCCGCAGTCAATAGACCTATTCACGGCAGCACCATCTTTGATTTTTAATGGGAATGACAACTTACAGTCTCTTCAATGGGCTGTGCTGCAGTTTAAAGTGTTTTTGGATCATTCCACAGACAAACCATTGATCAACATATCTGTCCAAAACATTCATTATACAAAGAACTCCAGACAACATGTCGTGGAAAATCAGATGTGATCAAGAAGCTTTTTACAGCTTTATACTGTTTATGCCATTGAAGAGATGGTAAGTCTGTTACTCACAGCCTCGTTTTCATTCCCATTAAAAATCAAATATGGCGCTAGCGTGAATAAGATCTATATGGTTCATTTATACCTGACCAGCTTCTAAGATTGTCAAAATCATGGTGACTGACAAGTTATTTTTCTTCATACACAGTTCAAATATTGACGTAATCTAACAAAAGAGATTCAAATCTGAGAGAGAGACTGGCTATGCACCATTATATTCACAGTTCACAAATACCTTTGATGAAGCAGCTGTCTTCGGTTTCGAACTCTACTGGAACTCCGTATTGGTTCAACTGCTTATTCTTGTATATGGGTCCCCTTTTTTGTAGGTGTCTATTAAATCGTTTGATAGTTTTCATTGTTTGTGTCTGCATTCAACAACATTACACAAGCACAATATGCCCTGTGTTTTATCCCGATTTTAAAGGAGAATATTACATTCGATATTGTGTGACTAGAAGAGGTACGGATAAAAATGATTTTCTCTCCCCCATAATAGGATACAAAGCACTATTTGTTCATTTTCCTACTTTGTCTAATGCTGTTAACTTCATGACTGATCTTCGATATCAATCTTTTCTTACTGTGAATTAAGTTAAATTTCCAACTAGAAAGAAGAAAAACATGAAACCCACATTATTTTACTTGATAAGCAAGATAACATTGTGCAAAAAACAGTTCATCTTGATAACATTGTATATGGTAATTCTACGACTATCATATAAGTCAAATCTTGCAAGTTATAACTACTTGCATAAACATCTGGAATTGAGTATAATGGAACATCTCCTTATAGTTCATCTACAAACAACATAGAATGGTAGTGACAACTGGTCTGTGCACCCTCATCATGTGTGTGCAAAATTGTTAAGACATTTGATACGTTACCACCAAACGTATAATTTCCTATATTTCTATAATATAAGATTTATTACTATCATCCAACATTCCTAATTTTTTTAAATGTGTTTTGAGATTATAATATTTAACACAACATTTCATGTATAACTGTTAAAAAAATATAAACTATAATTAGACATTTCCTTGGCCTTCGTAACCCATCACATTTTATCACATTTTATAAAAAATTGTTAGAAATGTTTCTTCTTATTTATATATCAGTTATATACTTTTGGGGTACTTTTTGTTTTATGTTAAATTTTAACTTTATGGTATAACAGAAAATGTTTTAGAAATTGAAAAAAAAATAATAAATATATATATATATATATATATATATATATATATATATATATATATATATATAAAAGAGCAATTATATACAATAATAAACTAGCACCATATTTTACAAATGTAGCACCTCATTTTCCAATGTAATATCTTTACTTTATTTGATGTGTAGTATGGATGTATGTTATGAAAATTAGACTGTCTAATGGAGGACGTGTGTCCTGCACAATGTATTTGGCTGCACGTTTAAGCTTTATGGAATTTCAATGAGCTTCATACATTTTCTTGATGAAGAAAACAGCAGAGAATCCTTCCTCAGTGCAGAAGTGTTGTGCTTAGAATGTATTTCTGATAAGTGTAAACTGTTGTATGGTCTGTTTCTAAGTGAACCTGAGGAATCCACATAAATTAACTTGAAAAGGGTCATGGGAGACTGACTGCAGAATGCAGCCTGCTACATTTGTTTGGCAAATGTTTTCATTCATTTTATATATTTTTTAAAGGATTTATCATTTTAGCATCTTACAAAAATGCGTACACATACCTTAATACAGCTTTGTTGTACACAGAGAAAACATCAGTTCAAATGTGATGTGCTGCATTCTTACTTTAAGCCAGAGATCAGTCTTCATATTGATCATAATACTTTAGATTAGTGCTTATGTGTGGTTGCTGGCAGTCTTTAAGAGGTCCTGAAAGATGTTTATTGCACATATACTGTAAAAAGACACTGACAAATCTGTATTAATTAGTGTCAGAAAAAGGTTCTAGTTTAGAATTACTCTAGCTGTGTGATGAATGTGTGTATGTTCAGGTCTGTTGACAGTGTTGGACAGAGTGTATCCTACCTAATGATAAATTGTTAATGTTTGCATTATGAACGGTAGTCTATGTCTATAATATTAAATTATTATGTATCAGTAGTCTTTGCTTCTGAAACGTTTCTCTCTCTTTGAAAGTGAGCACAGTCAGTGTCATCTGAAGTGTCTCACTGTACCCAAACATAAACAAAGAAAGGATCCAACAGTGTTTTACATTTCTCTTGCTGTACTGATGCAGAGCTGAGCTTGGGTGGCCCTCTACCACTTTAGTAAATCTATTAACTTCCATGTTTTCAAATTAATCTGAGAGGCCTTAACACACACACACACATAGACAGAACAATGTTATTTTCGCAGTGAAGCATTCAGCATCATCTCTGTCTGCTTCGGGGAAAAACCTTTACGCTTATTTTATTTTACTTTATTACTGCACTTTTTCAAGTATCAAGTACATTTGCCAAGTATCTGTAGATACTGATTGTTAATTCAAAGTATTTTATGTTGGGGAAACTTTTAAATTTCTCCACTACATTCCAATAATACTATTCATTTTTGACTCAACTACATTCCAGAAAAACATGCTGTTCCCTATTATTTGAAAGGGAAAAAATACACTGATTCTGTCAGTGCTTTTGAAAGTTAGACTGTTAAGGTGAAGACAACTTTCTGCCAAAAATTGGCTAAAACGTTCTAGAAATAATACAGAGAAAGATTTTTTTAACATATTAATTGACTGAAGTTCAAGCATGGTAACTCTACAGCAAGCTGATATCAGTTAGCCAATCAGCTTGCTCACATGTGATATTATAAGCCAATGTCTTGGTGTTTGACATGTAACTTGCTTACTGTGTCTTTGACCACATTTACATACACTTAAGGAAACAGTTTATTCCAGGGTTTTGAAGAAATCTCCGTTCTGAAACATCATGTAAACTATAATGCTGATTTCCTTATGCCATTTAAGGGATTAAGAGAAAGTGGTTTAACACACCTAGGACCCCGTTTACACCTAGTATTAAGATGTGTTTTTGGTGATCCAATCACAAGTGGTCATTGCTAAATACTGTACAGGTTTAAGCGGGGTCTAAAACGGGTTTTTTTGACGAAACGTGACTGCATCGCATTTGAGGTGTAAATGCTAAAACATTCAGAATGTTTCCCAGCAGTAGCGAAGTACCGTCCCTCACCTGTCAATCAGCTGATGTGCTAAAACAAGCGTTCAAACTTTGCCAGTTACAAGTGGCTTTGCAAGAAAAAAAGTCAGATCAGAAAATTTCAAAAATCGGATTCTTACACAAGCATGAGAACTTCACAGATCTTCTTTAGAGTGTCTGATCTCAACATGTAGGACACTTAAGAGAAGCACAAACATCTGAAGCTCAGGTTAATACAGGTAATCCACTATAATAATGGATAATTCATCTCAAAATATTGCGTTTGTGCTTAGATTAAACTTGAGCTTCATATGTGAGAAACAGTGCACCATTTAATTTTTTTTGTCTTCTCTTACTTGGTTGCACTTTAATGTCATACAGTTACACACTGACTTAGTGATTGACGTATGTCGTTATACATCACGTAGGAGTCCCTCCCCTCCAAATTCAATCACAAGTGGTCACAGGAGGCGAATTTAAGTGACCAGGTGTAAACAGCGATGTGTCTCACCTGAACACATGTGGTTGGATCACCCGAGACGCATTTTAATACTATAGGTGTAAACAGTGTCTAAGTTTCTTTTGGAAAACATGGATTAATGTGGCAAAGTAAATGCACAAGTGCCATTCAGATGGGTGTTTGTAGAGTGCACATGCGTGGAATAGACCGGGGTACCAAACGTCATAGAATGGAGCCCAACAACCACTGACGTGCGGTCTGGGTAGGCAAACTAGGCACTGCCTACCCTGCCAAAATTCAAAAATAAAATGTTTATTAAATAATAAACTTGTGTTTATATTTTTACTTTTTATTCTTGTGATTTATATATGCAATATGTGTGTTATTCCTATTGTTTAGACGTTATGATGACAAATGTAGCAGTTACGCATAATCAACTAAAAACAAATGGTAGAATAAGCAGTGCTTTTACGGTCCATTCATTGCAGACGACAAGCGGAAAACCCATGCGCACTTCGATCCTGTATTCTTTAACACGTACGGCAAAAAGCACAAATCTGCTGTGCCTTTTGACGTAAATATGTTATGCCCGTAATCATCTCCGTTACGTATCAGACATGGACCAATTAAAATCAAGATATTCCTGGACATTTGCGTAGCTAACGTCATTACACCACAGCTAGCGTACATGCCTAATCCCCGCCAAATTCAAAATCAAAATGACAGCACCGGCCGTAATCACGAAATTAAGAAATTTTTCCAAGCTCGATTTTAATTCCAAATATGAGTTAATTGCAAGAGGGAGGTCTACGCCAGCCTTAGATGGACTAGTACAGCAAAAGGGCCCAAAAATTATCCAATCATTTCAAACTGATTGGTATGTAAGAAAAGATTGGCTATGTGGCTGTGCGCTTGTGTGTGTGTGTGTGTGTGTGTGTGTGTGTGTGTGTGTGTGTGTGTGTGTGTGTGTGTGTGTGTGTGTGTGTGTGTGTGTGTGTGTGTGTGTGTGTGTGAGAGAGAGAGAGAGAGAGAGAGTACACTATATACATCCTGATTTGTACATTTCTTGATATGCCGCGCTTGTGCGTAACGTTCACTGTTTACGCGCTTTTGTGTGTGTGTGTGTGTGTGTGCGTGAGAGAGAGAGAGAGAGAGAGTACACTATATACATCCTGATTTGTACATTTCTTGATATGCTGCGCTTGTGTGTAACGTTCACTGTTATTACGTATTATTAGCTTAAACAATAAATCAGGTAATCTGGCTTTCATAACTCAGTGCCTAGCCTCTTTAAGACATCACCGCACGTCACTGCCAACAAGTGAACACAGCGGATATAATTCAACATTTCTGGGAGTACAGTGGAAAAATCACATACACTATAAACTATACCCGTTTATACACACCTATGTAAAATATCGACTGTTCCTCAAGTTCAAATATGTTCTTGGGAAATCCTGTAGTTTTACATAAGAGGGAAACCTTACTATTGCAGTGCAATTCAATGGCAGGTCCTTATAGAAAGAGAAGAAAACAAACACAGCAACAGCTGTGGAATATCTGGGAAAAAAAGTGAAACAATGGAGAATAAAATAGCAAAGTCTTCCTCGGTTTCCCTGTTTGTTATTTACACAAGGAAAATTACGTTGCTGTGGAGAAAGCTGCTTATTGACTATGCTGTACGGAGTACAGAGAATGCTGCTTCTACAGTGCATGTAAACCGGAACGCTGTTTTCTAACAAATAAACCACTTTCTCGCAATTAGCATCTTTCTGGTGTCCATGTAAAGGTAGTCTTGTCTAACATTTAAATTGCTCAGTTTTGCAGATATGCCGGTTTCATGCTACGAGCTACGAGAATTGTTATATCTGAAATCCTCCTCCTCAAACTGATGGATACCACGAACTAGATGTTGTGCCCCCGCAATGTTTATAATCTAACAATACTGTGCTTTTGAATGTGGAGGAAGGATTGGCCTGCGATTTCAAGTGCTCTGGTTACATTCTGCATCCGGGTTTCACACAAGAGTTTTTGTGCTGCTCTGTAGGAGCTTTTTGTGTTTCTTACATTTGATAGTTTTGTGGGATAAGAGGTTATAGTTATTTGGCCTATTTAATTGTTGAATATCTGTTAGTTACTCTGTTTAAGGTCAGTGTTTAGCATCCGTATATCCTTAAACACGTCGGATCGGGTAAAATGGACATAATGAAGCCTCATTAATAATGGGTTCCTTAACACTGACTTGTCGACCAATAGCTCAGACAACACACCGACTTGTCAGTTATGAATATTGGAGTTGCACATCCATATCTGCAAATTCTGTATCACAGAGTGAAACAATTGTCGTGACAGAAACAACTGTTCTTCAACAAATATTTCTTTCTGAGAAAATTTTAGATGTAACACTGCTAAATATTTTAAAACATCAAATTGCAGTTCTTGCTGAATCACAGTAATTGTTTTTATTTATTATTTTTTTATCCCCAATTATGAATGCCCAATTCCCACTACTTAGTAGGGCCTCGTGATGACATTGTTATTCACCTCAATCTGGGTGTCGAAGGACAAGACACAATTGCCTCTGCTTCTGAGACCGTCAGTCTGTGGATCTTGTCACGTGGCTCGTTGTACATGACACCGTTGGGACTCCCAGCATGTGGAGGCTCATGCTACTCTCCGCACCCCATTGAGAGTGAGAACCACTAATCACAACCAGGAGGAGGTTACCTCATGTGACTTTACCCTCCTTAGCAACTGGGCCAATTTTGTTGCTAAGGGAAACCTGGCTGGAGTCACTCAGCACACCCTGGATTCAAACTCATGACTCCAGGTTTGGTAGCCAGCATCAGTAATCGCTGAGCAACCCAGCAGAATCACAGTACTTTAAAAATCACAATACATATCGAATCAACAACTACAGTAAATATAATTGTAATATCGGGAGATCTGTGGCAGTTCATAGCCCTAGTTAATAGTAATAAATGTCAGCTATATTTAGCTGACATTTGTGAGCATGTGATAAGCGATGTTTGTTAGCTTACATTTACAAAAAGATTGTTAAGAGATTGATATAATCAATGGGCTGGTTATAACATGAATAGATAACAATTTAATAACATTTATTATTTTCAAGTTGAACACCTCTACATACACTGAGGAATATCTTAGAATCATATAAGATAATAATGTTGGTTTAGAACAATATAGGAAATGTACAGTATATATTTTCATGCAAATGTTATGCAACCATATGAAATTAACATTAGGACACATGATGCAGTGTGCATGCAAATTATTTTTATTACAAGTTTTATCAAATTCTACAGACAATATGAATAAATGTCACAGGGACATTTGAATAACTGACGCAAGCAAATTCAGATACAGTAAATATTATCACACACATAGAAGATCATTAAAGCTGCACTTTCTGTTGCCATAAATCCATTTCTTTTTATCTTCACTCTCAACAGAAAGGCTTGAATTTAAATGGTTGGTTTGGCAGTATGTCAATTACCAGGGGCAATTTCTGAGAACTGAAGGATCTTGTGATGCCAGGTGACGTCACTGATATCAATTCAATTTTACATGCTTTTAAAGAACTTAGTCCTACACAACCATGCAGACTCCATGTGTCGACTTGAACACTGGAATGCTTACAGATCAGAGAAACATTTTATCTGTGATTATTAATGTATGGATTGGTTATACCTTTAATATATGAAATGCCAAAACCCCTTTTATGTGGTTAATATACTGTGACACAAACAGTCCACTCATTGGAGTTTCCCTGATGCCTGATACGAATTTCACCTCAGGCTTTATGTCATGTGCATGCCCTCTTTGGGACTGAAGATGTTTGTACCTCTGTTAATGTGGCACACACACACACACACACACACACACACACACGAGAGAGAGAGAGAGAGAGAGAGAGAGAGAAAGACTGTTAACAGGTTAAAGTAGATAGTTGAAAGTCACTATAACACTAGTAATCTTAAATCAACTGCCGTCAATCAAAAAATAAATCTTTTGATCAGTATATAAAGTATGCCAAAGTTTACAAAGAAAAAATTGTAACTTCAGGTACAATGGTTACATGAATAAAGAAGCTTATAGTCTGCTGTTCAAACCAGGCCCCTAGTTTGTCTATTGAGAGATGTTATTTTTTTTTTGTATACATGTGGCAATTTCCTATTTTGGGAGTCGTACTCTTCGGTGAGCATAGGACGAGAGAGTGGGAGAGGCATTTTGTGCATTTTTGTGATTTTTATTTTTCAATTTGATGTGTCTTACTGTTTGAATATATGCATGTTAAGGACGAAGACCAGTCATAGTGAGTGGGTGAACGGGTTATAGGTCAAGGATTCTTAACTTTCAGGAAACCTTCCACTCACCTTCCTGGAACAATCAATCATCACCCACGCAAATCTCAACAAACCTTCAAGGTCTTGATTGTGAATTTGATACAAAGCATAAGACTAAAGACCAGCATATTCAAATGGCAAAAAAAATTTTGCATGAAAATTAATGTCTGTTGATTTAAAGTCTTTAATTGCAGCTGGCCTGGATAACTTATCTTGTTTGCCTGGTTTATTTACATCAGTAAGATATTTCCAAATGTAATGACCTTAGAGTATAGTGAAGGTTCTCCTCACGCAGCTCTGCGGTGGGGCCCATAATTCAGTACTGTTGAGTCTTTGTAGGTTCACTGCACGGGCCTGTAAACTCACTCTTTACTTCTAAAGTTGCTGATTCTGTACTCCTTGGCACAGAATACTAACACCTTGGATGGAGGCCCAATCTGTTCTGCTCACAGACAACATTTCAAAACACAACACTTACAGAACACAGATAATACAATGTCAGACAAGCCCCTGTGAAAATTCTGTTAGTTCTTTCTATATTAGTCATTTACATACAAATTATAATTAGAAGTGGTAAGGTTTAGTTATTGTATCTACTTAAAGGGATAGTTT
The DNA here is from genome assembly GCF_025860055.1 of Xyrauchen texanus. Lineage (NCBI taxonomy): Eukaryota > Metazoa > Chordata > Actinopteri > Cypriniformes > Catostomidae > Xyrauchen > Xyrauchen texanus. Next base: position 16,842,581 of record NC_068288.1, read on the forward strand.
ACCCCAAAATTGCAATTCTGTCATCATTTACTCACCCTCATGGCATCCCAGATATGTGTGACTTTCTTTCTTCTGCAGAACACAAACAAAGATTTTTAGAAGATTATCTCAGCTCTGTAAGTCCTTTTTTTACTATAAATCTCCACTTTAACTTTTGCAACTGAAAGTCACATGTGGTGCCTGTTTAGTTGTGGATAGTGGATATTTAGAGTAAAAAAGGACTTAAAGTTAGTTCACCCAAAAATGAAAATTCTCATAATTTACTCACCCTCATACCATCCTGGATGTGTATGACTTCTCTGCTGAACGAAAACAATTATTTTTAGAAGAATATCTCAGCTCTGTAGGTCCATACAATGCAAGTGAATGGGTGCCACAATTTATAAGCTCCAAAATTCACATAAGGGCAACATAAAAGTAATCCAGACGACTGATGGTTATATCTTCACAAGCGATATGATAGGTGCGGGTGAGAAACAGATCAATATTTATGTCTCTTTTCCCCAATATTTTATCACCCCAGGGAGAAGAATTTATATATATATATATATATATATATATATATATAGACTTAATATTTAAAGACTTAAATATTGATCTGTTTCTCTCCCACACCTATGTCTGAACACATGGATTTAATCATTTCAGTCATATTGATTACTTTTATGCTCCCCTTATTTGGATATTGGAGCTTAAAAAATGTGGCACACATTCACTTGCATTGTAAAGACCTACAAAGCTGAAAAATTCTTCTAAAAATCTGTGTTCTGCAGAAGAAATGCCAGGGATGCCAGGAGGGTGAGTAAATGATGAGAGAATTTTCATTTTGGGCTGAACTATCCATTTAAGTATCAAATGTCCTTTAATTCATGTTTCTTTTATGAATTTATACATTTGTAGACTTAAATTATATTATATTAAATATTATATAATATGTATGAAATTATATAACTCAAATTATAATCCAAACAATTACAATTGCGATATGAATCCTCACTATTACTCATTCTAACTGTTTCTTGCCCTTTCCATAGAAATAGTTATGTGCAACTGCATGCATGACTGCATTACTATTCCATTGTGGTACAGAATTTCCATATTGCAGCATTCATATTTTTCATTGTTTTTCTATGTTAGATAAAGTTGATATGTGAATAACATTACAAAAACAAACAAACCTAGATGAAAAGAAAATGTGCAGAAATCTGTTAAATAGCACAATCTGAGGAGTATTTGAGAGAAAATAAAATGTAATTTAAAAAAACAGTATATTATTGGTTCAAAGAAAAAATAAAGACTAATAATACACATAGTACTGCTTTAAATAATGGCCTTTTAAATCCAACAATTAAATTAGTTGCCATGAGAAACTGGAGGAAAATTATATTAATGATATAAAATTATATAAATTACAATCTACAGTGAGAATATTCAATATTATAACAGAACAGAATCAAATCGCCACATAGGGTACATTTTAGAGTGCTGTTACTTTTTTAAAGCAAATCCAATGTTTTTGTTGTAAGAACTCTTAGATGTTAAATAAACTATTATCTAAAAATAAAAATAACCTAGCATGAAGAGTAGACAGTTTTAAGATTAAATGGCTGTATCCTCCCTTAAAATAGTCATTTTTGCCTGTCCCACCTTTCCCAAGTGGTCTTGACTATTTCAGTTTTATACAACAAACAACAATATCATTATTTTGACAATCTGTTGAATTCATATTCAATTTATTGTAGAAAAAAATATTTACTAATTTCAATTTATCATTTTAGTGCACAACCCTGTTACCACATTCTTTTTCCCCATTATAAAAACATTCCTTAAATCTACACCCAAGAAGCAGCATCAACTTTAACACCCTTTACTAAGGAGGGATGAAATTATGTAAAAAAAAATATGTTTTTGTTTTCTTTTTTTCTTTTTTGCACAAATTGTAGTTTTGACTGCAATTGCAAGCTCAACGACTCAACCCTGCTATGCAAGTTATTAAGAAAAGTGATCAAACAAATATATTTTCTTATAACTTATGGGAAATATAAATTCATCAAGAACTGCAAACCAATATTTGACCCCCAGCTAGATAGCTTCAAGTGAGCAATAGGTTTTTATTTTATTTTTAGTTTTTTACCTGCATTTAACATAGAAAGAATAGAAAATAAAACAGCTCATGTAATATTTAGTTTGACCTCCTGAGGTTGACGATCAGGTTGACTTTTCGAAATCTTAAGAGTTTTTTTAAAGTGTTTAAGAGACTTTTGTACCCTATTCATGGGAAGTGCCACATATACTCCATACAATGACCTTCACTCTGACTATTTAGCATAAAACAGTTTTGTCAAAAGAACAGACTGGGATTTCAGTGAGCTGTTTATTTAACCATCCCTCCTCCCTTCTATTCAGTCTCAATGAGAAACGCCTACTATATGCACAAGACTTGTTCATAATTATAATGCTCTTTCATGTTAGTTCTTAAACTTAAAACTGTATGATGCTGTCTAAATAGAGTTTACTGTTGATTTTAAATGGATGAAAAACAATGACACAGTAAATGAGAGAAATATTGCACTGCAAGACATATTTAAATAATCCTTTCCTTTGCCTTTACAAAATGTCTATTTTTTCTCTGGATGGTGTTTAAATATGCATTTTCAAACTTTTATATTGGAAGGTGGCTGGAGAAATCAAGTCGGGTAAGTTTAGTTTGGAGGGCATTGAAGAGTGGTGGGAGGTGGGTCGGTGTGCTGCATTGCTCTTGCCTTTCTACATTTTGTTTGCACATTGTCTCTTGGTTGTTACATGTGGACCAGCTTTTTTTTTTATCCCACACCCACATTACTGCAGCACCCAAGGAGCTGTTTGGAGTTGACACTTGTTGATAGGGTGTGTCCAATTCAACTGGTGACTCATCAACCCCCCTCAGAACGTAAAAGAACAAACACCGTTTTAATCAGGTTTATCGCCTGCATTTGTGTTGGGCAGACGCCCACATAAGTTTCTGTGTTAAAAAAAAAAAAATTTAATCGGGGCATTGTTATTGGTAGAAAATAGTCACATGTTTTTTAAATTGTATTAATATGCCATTTATTTAATTACAACAATAGTTGTTATTTGTTAATACTTAGCTTTTACTTTTTTGCTGTTTAATGAATTGTATTGTGTTTCATAATTGTTTTACTACAACTCCAAAAAAAGTTGGGAAAGTCTGGAAAACGCTTCTAAAAACAAAAAGGAGTGTAAATTCTGTTCACCCTTTGATTTATTTAAAGCAATACATCAACACATTATTTGATGTTTTACCTTGTGAATTTAGTTGCTGTTGCTGTTGTTGTTATTGCTTTAATATACAGTCAATTCAAATAAGATGATTGCAACACGCTCTAAAACAATTTGACAGTCGAGTGTTTACCATTGTGTAACATCACCATTTCTTTTAATAACACTTATTAAGCATATGGCTGTTTTAAGTTTAACAAGCTGAATTTTCCCCCATTCATCCATTTGCAAGTCTTCATCTGCACACTTGTACAGGGCCTCCGTTGCCATATTGTGTGCTTCATAATGCGCCTCACATTCTTAACTGGAAACAGGACTGCAGACAGGCCTATCTATAATCCGCACTCTCTGCTTATGCAGCCATGCACTTGTAATCCGGGTAGTATTTGGTTTGGCATTGTCCTGCTGGAAAACCACTTCTGAATGTGCATGATCTCCGATCCCTCAGACTTCACTGTCCTAAAAACCGCCATTTGTCAGTAATGGATATCATGACATGGGCTCAGGAATACTTCAGTAAACCTTTGTCAGTCAACACCATTCGCCACTGCACCCACAGATGGGGAGGCTTAAGTCTTTACTATGCAAAGAAGAAGCCAAACATCAGCACTATTTAGAAGCGTTTCCGACTTATCTGGGCTTGGTCTCATCTGAGATGGAAAGTACAATAGTGGAATCGTGATTTGCAGTCCAAAGATCCCATATTTTAAATAGTTTTTGGAAAAAACAGCCATCGTTTTCTCCTGGCCAAAGTGAAAAAGGATCATCCAAGCTGTTATCAACGTCAGGTCCAAAAGCTAGTGTATGTATGGGCCAGCGGCGTGTCAGTGCCCATGGCATAGGTAACTCACACATCTGTTAGTGCACTATTAATGCACAAAGATATGTAAAACTTTTGGTGCAACATATAATGCCACCCAGATGCCATCTTTCCAGGGACATCCCTGCATTTTCCAGCAGGAAAACCACAAACAGCACTGGTTACAAGTGCATGGCTGTGTAAGCTGAGAGTGCATTTGCTAGATTGACCTGCCTGCAGTACTGACATGTCTCCGATTGAGAACGTTTGGCGCATAATGAAGCACAACATATGGCAATGAAGGCCCCGTACAATTGTGCAGCTGAAGTCCTGCATAATGGATGAATAGGGAAACATTCAGCTTGTTAAACTTAACACACTTGTGTCTTCAGTGCCCAAACGCTTTTAAGTGTTATTAGAAGAAATGGTGATGTTACACAATAGTAAACACTTGACTGTCCCAACTGTTTATGGAGCATGTTGCAGTCATCTGATTTCAATTCACAATGTAAATAATCAAATATTGTGTTTCTGTAGTGCTTTCAATATAGCACAGGGTGAATAGAATTTACAAATCACTCATTTTTGTTTTATTAGCTTTTTTCAGAGGTGGGACCAAGTCATTGTTTTGCAGGTCACAAGTAAGTCTTTGCATTCAAGTCAAGTCCAAATTCAAGACAGGCAAGTCCAAGTCAAGTCACAAGTCCTTAACTTTAAGTCTTTAACAAGTCATTGGTGCTCTTTGCCCAAATTAGAGTCTGAGTATGAATTACAATATTAAATATACACTCACCTAAAGGATTATTAGGAACACCATACTAATACTGTGTTTGACCCCCTTTCGCCTTCAGAACTGCCTTAATTCTACGTGGCATTGATTCAACAAGGTGCTGAAAGCATTCTTTAGAAATGTTGGCCCATATTGATAGGATAGCATCTTGCAGTTGATGGAGATTTGTGGGATGCACATCCAGGGCACGAAGCTCCCGTTCCACCACATCCCAAAGATGCTCTATTGGGTTGAGATCTGGTGACTGTGGGGGCTATTTTAGTACAGTGAACTCATTGTCATGTTCAAGAAACCAATTTGAAATGATTCGAGCTTTGTGACATGGTGCATTATCCTGCTGGAAGTAGCCATCAGAGGATGGGTACATGGTGGCCATAAAGGGATGGACATGGTCAGAAACAATGCTCAGGTAGGCCGTGGCATTTAAACCATGCCCAATTGGCACTAAGGGGCCTAAAGTGTGCCAAGAAAACATCCCCCACACCATTACACCACCACCACCAGCCAGAACAGTGGTAACAAGGCATGATGGATCCATGTTCTCATTCTGTTTACGCCAAATTCTGACTCTACCATCTGAATGTCTCAACAGAAATCGAGACTCATCAGACCAGGCAACATTTTTCCAGTCTTCAACTGTCCAATTTTGGTGAGCTCTTGCAAATTGTAGCCTCTTTTTCCTATTTGTAGTGGAGATGAGTGGTACCGGTGGGGTCTTCTGCTGTTGTAGCCCATCCGCCTCAAGGTTGTGCGTGTTGTGGCTTCACAAATGCTTTGCTGCATACCTCGGTTGTAACGAGTGGTTATTTCAGGCAAAGTTGCTCTTCTATCAGCTTGAATCAGTCGGCCCATTCTCCTCTGACCTCTAGCATCAACAAGGCATTTTCAGCTCACAGGACTGCCGCATACTGGATGTTTTTACCTTTTCACACCATTCTTTGTAAACCCTAGAAATGGTTGTGCGTGAAAATCCCAGTAACTGAGCAGATTGTGAAATACTCAGACCGGCCCGTCTGGCACCAACAACCATGCCACGCTCAAAATTGCTTAAATCACCTTTCTTTCCCATTCTGACATTCAGTTTGGAGTTCAGGAGATTGTCTTGACCAGGACCACACCCCTAAATGCATTGAAGCAACTGCCATGTGATTGGTTGATTAGATAATTGCATTAATGAGAAATTGAACAGGTGTTCCTAATAATCCTTTAGGTGAGTGTATATTAATTTATATTAGGAAGGCTTTTAAAGTATGTTCATCACTTCCCAGTTCAATTTCATGTGAGATATACTTTATATTTTCACTAAGGGCACCGATCTATCTCAGTTCAATTTGTCTGCCTAGTGATGTGCTTGAAAGTGTGTCTTAAAGGAATATTCGGATTCATTACAAGTTAAGCTCAGTCGAAAGCATTTGTGGCATAATGTTTATTTCAACAAAAATGTATTTCATTTTAAAGGCAGAAATTTTAACCTTATATCTTTATAAAAGCACTTACATTAACTTGTGTATTTTTTGAGCAAGTTGTTTAAATTGTAATTTTACAGTCATTTTAGGGTTTGTTGACCATACATCGTAATAAAATAAGTTGTAAAATTGTCTATAACTTTACACAGAAAAGGTTAGTAAGTGATTTTATCACACTAAAATCATGTTAGACGTATATTGTTTATGTATTGTGGCTGTAATTTTGAAAAAGTTATTATTGTAATGTAAAGAAATTGGCCCCCATTCACTTCTAGTGTAATTCCTCACTGTAGCCCAGATTTTTGCTTTGGATCTCATCTTTGATGGACACATTACACGGAAATGTTCTTTTTTAATCTCAAGCACTTTTCAACAAAAAAGGCTATTTTAAGTATTTACATTTCTAAAAGCTCACTTTAAGCACTTCAAGGACCTTGTGTGAACCCTGTGAACATATTTAGTGTTTGTTGCAAATTTCATAATGTTGAGTTTTTTTGGTTTGCGATAGAAACAAATTTGATATATTGTCGCATCCCTATAGCCAGCTAGCTAACCCAGCTAACACGGTAAGTTAATACTATTGACCCGTAGCTGACATGTAATCATTAATAATCTCAACTTATCTCTCTCGGTGGGTTTTCAAATATCTCTCAAAATTGACGTTCTTGATAAAGCATCTTTAATTTTTGAAGCGCAGGTTCTACATGTTGCAATGCTTTTGTTGCCTTCGATATTGTATTCTTTAAATCTGAATGATATTAATATAATTTTGGCATCCTTGAATGTGCGATCTTCAAACTTGGTCTTACTCTCATGGATGTTGATTGGTTGAATGTGTAGTGTGGAAATTTTTAAATCAAATTAATTGTTTATTGGGATTTTTCAATGGTCAATTCTAATATTTGGTTTTAGAAGGTATCATGTCTTTCCAAGTCAGAGGGCTCAAGTCCTAATCAAGTCGCAATCACTGTTGTAAAGTCTAAGTATAGTCACAAGTCTTCTTTGATTATGACAAGTTCAGTCACAAGCATCAAATTTGTGACTCGAGTCCAAGTCCAAGTTCAAGTTATGTTTGTACTCGAGTCCACAACTCTGGAATTTTCCATACTGTCCCAACTTTTTCGAAATTTAGTTACATTTTTCAAAAATGATCAACTTACTCCGTTTAGTGGGATAACATGTCCCGCTATTGGGCTGTAATGCTCAATATACTGTATATTTAAAGGTATCTTGCTTTACATTCTTCAGATGGTATAAAGCTATAAAATATACACAGATGTACAATGTTTAGACATTTAAAACATCTATTTTAGATGCTAACTAATCCAATATGGAATAAATTTGACATGTGAGATGTGCTTCTCAACTTAAAATGGAAAGTTCAGTGTATTTATTTGCCAGACTCTCCAAAGGGCCAGTAGATCAAGAGAGGATTGGCATTGCAATCTGCAGCCCTGTGGACAGAGGTTGTTGGTGCTGACAGAGAGTGGGTAGTCTTCACTTACCTCAGTCAGAGTCATTAACAGGCAGGCAGCAGAAAGGAGAAAGAGAGAACCTCAATCCTGTGATAGCCATATGAGATTCCACATGCTCTGAGTCATTTCTCCCTCCCTCACTTCCTCATCCCCCACTCCCTCCCTCCATATGAAGCGTATGAGCCTGAGTCATCAGCTATCTTTCTTTCTAGCTTGAACTATTTTTCTTTCTTTCCCACCCTCTACTTTTCTCACTGTTTATGTTCTGTTGCTACTGTCACTCTCATTATCTCTCTGTCTATGAAACTAACAGCATGAGAACCATCTAAAATTACTCAGTGGAAGGACAGTTCGAAGTGCACATACATTGTGAGAAATGCTGTTGTTAGTTTGCCTGTGAGACAATTTATGGCCCTATGCCAAGGTGTCAAAACAATTGACATGAATGAGAGAAGGAGACATATTTTAAATGATAGTTATTGATTTGAATGTGTCACAGTTCTCAACTTTTTCAACCTTTAAAGGGTTAGTTCACCCAAAAATAAAATATCTCGAATTATTTACTCGCCCTCATGATATTCCATATCATGAGTGTATGACTTTCTTTCATCTGTAGAATTCATTTTAAAATATCTTAGCTCAGTAGGTCCTTAAGATGCAAGTAAATGGTGATTTCGCTTTTGAAGCTCCAAAAATCAGAGACAGTCAGCATAAACGTCGTCCATACAACACCAACTGTTAAATGAATGTCTTCTAAAGTGATATGATCACTTTTTGTGTGAAAAATATCAATATTTAAGTACTTTTGAACTATAATCCATCACTTCCATTTGGTTTCACGAGAGGGTGGAGTTCACGCTGTCTTTTATGTGACGTATTCGCGTTGCCATGTTACGGGCGTAACCTCACATTCTCCACTCAGTTGAGACATCCAGGATGAGCACACGAATGCACCATTGTAAGTAAAGAAATAGATAAATACATATCTAAACCAAAATCAACAAAGCTTTTGTACAGCTTACCTCCTTCTCACTTGTAAACAGTGCTGTTCTTCCAGCTGTGACTCATGTGTGTCAGTTCTCGTGTGTTTCAAATGCCAATGCAATTACGTCACACGTGCATGCACCGCTCCTGAGCTAAGATATTTTTCTATTTTTCATTAAATGTGTTCTGGTGAAGAAAGAAAGTCATACATACCTGGGATATCATGAGGGTGAGTAAATAATGTGAACTATCCCTTTAACAGATACGCTAAGATCTGGATTTTACTGCATATTGGAAACATTTTAATACCTGTAACATCACCAATTATAGAAACAACCCTCAGATTCGATAAACACTATCTCTAAAGTATAATGTCCATAAGGAAAACACATTTTGAGGCTAATCACTATATTACAGATCTTGCGGGAAAGGTTGTATTAGGACAGATTTAAGAACTGTTCATCGCAGAGCATTGCAAGAGCAATAAGGATTTTTAGGGGCATTATGACTGGGTCAGTATAACACAGCTGCCCCTAAAAGTCCTTCACTTTTCTTGCTGAGTTATTTACAGTCTCTGTGTCCAGGAGGAAACAAAACTAAAGGTCAATCTGGATTAGAATATCCCTCTTCTCCTTGAACTAGGGCCAACCCTTTTTATTAGAGTGCATTAAATTACTTAAATGTCAATTTTTTCAAAACTAAAGGTTATAACGTTAGAAACATCAGCCGTTTTAATGCAAAAAGCAACACTGCAAACAGCCTTTTGATCCTTCAGGCAGAGTTCTTCTCACTGTAGAGAAGTTTGCATCCCCTGCTTGTTCTATTCAAATTAAGCAAATAAAATAGATGTAATTATCTGTAACTTTAAAATGGGATTTTAATAGAATTCAAAGCAGATGTTCAATGCAAACTCCTGTGAACTTTTCCACTTTAATATCGGTCTTATGAACCACCTCAGGAAAAGTGATGGCACAATCAATTGCATTAACTTAGTTTTAATTCACCAGTAAACGGCACATTTCAGGGAAATTATCATTAATAACAATTATTATGACTTGATTTCTCAAGACCAAGGTTCAATCGTTGATAAATGGGAATATTGAAATAATGAAATCAACAATTTTCAAATGTTAAAAATGTAATTTATAAATGTCATATTAAGGATATTTTAAATGACACATTTTCAATGCCTAGGTACTGAAGTGAAATAGCTAATTTGATATTTTATGGTATTTGAACAGGGACTAATCTTGCGATATCTAATGAAAACACCTTTTTACTCACTACTTGTATAGGCTAATTAATTATTATTCAATGCTTTCATGTGTTGCACTGGAAGAGTTTAGTTTACAATGATTACAGACTTCTGCAACTGACAAGATGTGCAACTAAGCCAGAACAATATGCAAATCCTTTGGGAAACTGTTGGCAGGCAACTTTAAAAACTGCTTATATGACAAACTATATCAGACGTGCTTGGTCGCTGTCCCATAATCCTTATTGAAAACTGCCTATAACTTGCCTCTGCCTCTCCATATACAGACAAATCTTTAATCAGATCCGACATCATATTTATTCAGAGAGAATTCTATACATTAATTGAGTTTATTTCACATTTACTTTGCTTTTAGATGTATTTTTATTGTCCTTGATCTCAGAACCATTCCTGTGAAAGTTCTTAAGTTAGAGTTTATGTAATTACTTTTAAAGTTTGCAAAACATTCAAAATACCTAATGAAATGAGACTTTATTTTCTAAAGTGTGCCATTACTGTCTCTCATTTATTTTAGTAAACAAAAAGGCTCATATTGCAAGCACATATCAAAATATATATATATATATTTTAATTTTCATTATTTTGATATGTGCGCATATATTTGACATAACACTTCAATATTCACAAAGTAAGTCTACATTTTTAAGTAGTAGCCTAATAATAATAATAAAAAAAAAGTTTAAATACTAACAAAAGTGACAACTACCTCCTGAGCTAAACTGAAAAAGGCTAAGTATTAATTTACAACTTTTAATGAACAACTGTTGGCAATCTCCTTATTTTGGAGATGTGTATATGTATATTGCCAACAGTTGGTGGTAGTTTTGCCAAACAGATAAGTAATAATTAAAAATATAGACAAATATTTTATTTGACATTCACTGGATGTTACTATAATTGAGAATTGTATAAATGAGATGGCCGAAACAAGTCTACACTGACAAAGTGGATCATCTTTTTAAATTGTATATTGTAAAATAATACTCTAAAAGATTTTTCTTTTTTCAATCCAAATCTCTTTACTGCCCTTTTTGTCCAACATCAGCAATGAGAGAAGCCTAAACAGTAAAAGTTATTGTATACTCATGACTAAAGATGACTAAGCTTTTTGTTAAATATATTAATTAAAATTATAAATCTAAATCATAATTGAAATTAATCATCATCGATCATAATGAAATTCTATTCCAATAATTTATTAGCCTATTAACATGACACTAGATATATACCCATACATTCTACAGGGTGCCTTGAAAGAGAAGGTTACATGGGCCGAAAACTGGGACTTTGTAGGCCAGTTGAATAAAAGGAAAACTCACCTTGCCCGCAAAGTCCCAGCCTCTGACACACAGTTGTGCGGAGTTTTGCTTCGGGTTGCGTGATTTTACGTTAAAAGTGCATTAGTTCGTGTTAATCTATGGCATTTGCATTAGACCCTAGATATATCTCGGTAACATGATCATCCCATCAGTTGACATTATGACATGAGACACAACGACACGACGCGTCCAGTGAGGACTGGGTGAGCCTATCCAACCACGAGGGTCTCACTTTTTACCTGTCATTTTCACCATGTTCATCACCAGCCTTCGTCCATGGAGCTTCTTTAGAAAGAAACGCGCATACCGCCTGAAGAAGAATGGAAAATGTTTCCGTGTAGTGAGAAGTTGCTGCCACTCTTCACAGATTATCATCACCGCCCCCTTATTTGCGCTGAACTCCTCATGAAGACACAATATATCCACAGGGACAGCTTGCAACATTCTCCCTTGGCGCAAACGTAGACGAAAGGAAACGGACAATATTATGCGGTGGAACAGTGAGCTTCGTCCATGCGCAAGCCTTTTGAAAATCTTCATGAATGCTGTCTCAGCCAGAGCGACCCTATGTGCGCGTTATTAATGAATTATCCATGTGGCTGCTGTAGACATATCATATATCTGTACATGTTGCGCCGAAGCGCCACCGGCTGGTTCATTCGATCACATGCTGAATGAATCCGGGATGGGAATAAACTGGAACCCTAGTATGACAAAGGCTTTGCTTATGAATATTAATGAACCCATGCTGACGTTGCTTGGTAACCTGCCTGCAGCGTCCAGTCACATACCCTAATTAATATACTTAACCTTAATTAACCCTGCAGCTGGTTAAAGACAAAGTGAGAGAACGTCAGTCAACCTTATAAATATGCATTACGACTTCGCCGTAGTAGGATTTGTGAATTTGTGTCTGGGACCCCGAAAGAATTGCTGATGGATGTGACAGTATAACCTGGGTATTTCAAGATCCTTCAACTGCATTGGTGATAAACAATGGCAAAAGCATAAGAGGTGGAGATGGAAATATTGTAAACATTTTCATGTTAAGCGTTTTCTCCTTCATAAAAATCCATTATACTGCATGGTTGCTTAAAACAGTGCGAAGACTTGTTCAGAGAGAGTGGCCCTGAAAAGGCCCAATTAGGCTATATATTGTGATCTAGTTGAACACAGCTGAGCTTTAAAAACGAAAAAGCCTGCTTAATTATGGGCAGGGATGGATTACCGACCGGGCCAATAGGGCCAGTGCCCAGGGGCCTTTGACTACCAGGGCCCCTTGACTGCCCAGGGGGGCCCTGAGCTTTAATTGCGCAATCCAGTTTGGCAATCGCCCCGCACAAAAACGCATCAACATTGAAAACGAAACCCCATGGGTCACATGGGGTAACCTCCTCGTGGTCATGACAAACGGTTCTTGCTCTCAATGGGGGGTGTGGCAAGTGTGTGGTCTGAGATGTGATTCTGCATTAAATGAGTAAACCTTTTAAGCACTAACAGACTTAAATCTTTGATTTTTGACGGGAATGACAATGAGACTGTGAGCGATAGACATGCATTATATTCAATGGGCAATTGGTAATTTCTTTTTAATAATTTATGTTTTCTGTTTTAATAGTATTCTCTGGACTTTGTATTTTAATCAAGGTATGTCATTATTTTATAACTCAGCAAAAAAAAAAAAAAAAAAAAGAAACGTCCTCTCACTTTCAACTGCTTTTGTTTTCAGCAAACTTAATATGTGTAAAGATTTGTATGAACATAAAACGATTCAACAACTAAGACATAAACTGAACAAGTTTAACAGAAATGTCATGCTGACCACAGTCAGTATCTGGTGTGGCCACCAGCTGCATTAACTGTTTTTAATCGTTCCACTGATGAAACATTTGAAAATATCTTTCCAACAACATAGGCTACATTAGACAAAAACTACAGACAACATGAGTTGTGGAAAATCAGATGTGATCTAAGAAGAGATGGTAAGTCTATCCCTCCCAACATCGTTTTTATTCCCATTAAAAAAAAAAAAAAATCGAATTATGGCGCTACTGTGAATTAGGTATATGGCTAGCCTAGAAATCTAGAATGGGATTATCTCTTTTTGGGTTAATGGCAAAACTGGACTGCTCTCAATGCGGTGTGGAGCGCCACCTTGTGGTGACATACTAAAATGCACATTATAAATTAAGTTACACCTTTCTCATCACTTTCATATACGGTCACTCTATTTTACAAAATTGTGAATTACTATAGTTGTTCAGTAGGTAAATATTACTGGCATCGTTTTTTTTTTTATTATTTTGTATGGATAGGATTATGCAAAACATATATAGATAGGCACATTTCTATAGCCATTCTGTCTCTCTGCAGCTGTTGCGCTTTATTTATATATTTATTTAAATAACCTTTTAGTTTGGTCCACTCGAACAAACTATTCTCAACTGAAGACACGCCCCTTGCGTGTGACGTAATCTACGGGCTCGCGGCGGCGGATCTAGGGTTTGTTTCATACGGCCCGTTATATTTTCACAAAACATTTGATTGTACGAATGATACGCCACATTGCGTTAGTGATTCAACTGACTTCGGCGATCCTTCGGTGGTGAGTCTTCATAATTTTTCATCACGCTGATTGTAAGCGTGATGTCAGCAGATGATAGCCTACTGTTTTTTTCTTTCTTCTTCTTTCAGACGCCTCTCCTCGTTGCTTGAATAATTTATTTTATCTAATGCTTCAACAACCGTTTGATACTAAATCCCAAATAGTGCAGTTTAACCAGCAGGGACGATGCTTTAACAATAGGTATATATCGGCCTAGTAAGTTGAACAGTAATGGCCTATGAATCACTGGAAGGCAGTTCGTCATTACTGATATAAACTGATGAAATATCTTAGCCTTAGTAATAGCTTTTGAATTGAGCTCAGAACTATTGTAGCTGTTGTTGGCAAGGATGCCATGGCATGTTTATATGAAATGAAAACATTAGGGGCGGCGAGTTGTATCTGGGCATATTCAGTCTTGTGGGCAGATTGACGGTGCAAGAAAAGACGTCACTAATCACAGGTGAACACATTACAATTGACCATTTCTTTTAACTGACAATAGCTATTTAAAAAGAAAGAGTTACGACTCGGCTTGCTGCGTTGTATTGGTGTAAAAAGTGCTAGAAATCTCATAGTAGCAGTTACTATGATACATTAAAATGCACAGAGCAGAGGCTGACAAGTGTTTTCCACTTTCAAAACTGGTCAGCACATTTGAAACAGCAGCTTGTTTTCAGTTGTTGCTGCCACACAATGGCAGTTTACAAAGAAGTCATAGTCTAGAGAAACAAAATGACTGTCTAAATGGGTTTTACTGCTTTGGTTTAGTGTGGAGAATCTGTGCTCAGTGTTATAACAGGGGCATAGATTCCTATTAATAACATGATCAAAACATGTAAATTCTTCACACTGTAACCCTCACCAATGTGCAAGCCAACGCTCTTAGATACACACGTCTGCATAACCAAACCTTTGTTCAAGCATAGGTTTATTCAAAGTTCAGCATTCCCATGCTCAGTGTGCAATAGCAATACAATTATTTTCCAGCAAAATAATATTGTATATCAAACATAAATGGTGAGAATTTTGTGTCGTGTAGAATAAAAACAAAACAATGTATGTTCAATTAGCTAATGTGCATGCACGTCTAGATTAAGAACTGTCATGAAGACGAGGTGATTCCTTTCCCACCACAGCCATGATGAGCATTACAATTTGTCCCATTAATTTCTCAATGAGTGACTTCTGTCTCTGCCCTGACATACTGAGTGCTCTTCACTTTAACCCTCCTATTGTCTTACAGGTATAGTTCACCCCCAAATTAACATTCTCTCATCATTTACTCACCCTCATGCCATCTCAGATGTGTATGATTTTCTTTCTTCTGCTGAACAAAGATTTTTGGAAAAATATCAAGTGAATGGTGATCAGACATTTGTAGCTCCAAAAATCACATGAAGAAAACAATCCATGTGGTTCAATCCATATCTTAAGATGAAATGTAATAGGTGTGGGGGAAAAACAGATAAACATGTAAGTCCTTTGTTTTTACTCTAAATCTCCACTTTCACTTTTGCATCTGGAACTCACATGTGGAGCTTGTTTAGTTTCATTTTCACATCTTAAAGTGAAAGTTAAAGTGGGGATTTTGAGTCTAGGATGGCATGAGGGTGAGTAAAGGAAACAATTTTCATTTTTGGGTGAACCCTTTAAGAAACAGCACCCTCCTTTTGTCCTTTGGGTCATTTTTGACTGGTATTGACAACCATTAAAACTCTAAAATTGCCCTGTATATGTGAGTGAGAGTCCCCCAGCCACTGGTGGTTACATCAGGAAGGGCATTTGGTGTAAAACCTGTGCCATGTAAAATATGCGGATCACAGATGGTCTGCTGTCCCCTAATGGGAGCAGCCGAAAGGAGAAGCTCAAACCATTAAAAATGCATAAATTCTTGCTTAAGTGTACAACGGCACAAAATACCCCTCTTAACAAAATTCTGTTTCAAGTGTACAATGATTGGAAAAAAATGATATGTGCTAAATATTAATGGAGTAATTACGTTTATATCAATCACTTTTGCCTTTTTAGAATTTCTTAACTATATTACAAAAATGTCTGATTCATTTTGCTTGTAGAAAATCAACAGTGTGCATTTTACACTGCTAGAGAACGGTATAGGGCTAGAGGCTAAACTTGGGGAAAAAAAAGATTTATTTATATATATTCATATTTAATTAATCGATGGGCAAAAAAAACTATTTAACAGTATAACATTCAGCAAGTCTGAAGGGTTTTACCCATTAAGACAATGGAAGCCAGGAACAATTAATTTTAAATTGTTATTTCTCTTATTATATACAAAAATATGTTTTTTTATTTTATTTAGTTTGTTTTGATATTCTTGACAAAGTTACAACATTTGGTTTCAGTGGCAAAAATATTTGGAATTAATAACATATTCTTTACCTGTCTTGGGTCAAATATGACCCTAAAACAATGAGGGTAAACACTGCTGTACCAATTGCTTTGTTTCTCTCTCTCCATTCCTCAGGGGGACGTGGTGAGTGAGGGCTGCTCTCAGGACCCCACACTGTGGGGTAGCCACACACTCAATGGTGTCTCCCACAATGAGGGCATTGGTGGATGCAGTTTGGGCAGTGTGGAGCATCGGAGCCTCAATCTATGACTACATTCACACCAGTGCCATGGAAGAGCGCATTCACACACTTGAAAGCGCTCTTACCGTCCACCAGTGTGTCATCGGCCTGCTGTCTGCTGGACTAGTTGCCCTCTTCACCTACATTCTCCTGAGAAAGCACTGACTCAGGATGTCTGCTATTTTTCTGAATGGGATGACTGCACGAGACTACAGTGGTGACATCAGAGGGAATTCTTAGACCATGTTGGTGTCAAAGAATGTCCATTTCACCTGAAAGGGATTTCAACATGTCAAACTTCCACCTAAGCAGTTACTTACTAAACTTCATCACGTTTGTAGTTCTAAGTTTACTGATTTATCATCAGAGTTGATGGTATTCCGATTAATCTGGTATCCCAAAACAAGTGTTTTATTTAATTGTCCTTTTGATAAAAAAATAAAACTTCCAGTTTGTTCATTTACACCTGCCATGGATAGGATTCAACGACATAAGTGCTACCTGCCCAATGCTCTTTACACAAGCTTGGTGACAGCTAAACATTACATTTGCCATTCTATTTATTTTGTTAACCTATGACATCTCATAAGGCTAATTTCTCAGATCCATGGTACAGTTCTGAGTCATATTTATGGAAGGGGTACAATGAAATAAATTAAACACTTGATTTCAAAGCTTGATAAGAGAACTTGAAGTGTCCTTAATCCCAAAAGGCATCTGATGTAGTTTTCAATGTATTTACTACTTTAACTACTTAAGTGACAATGAATCTAGTTGCAACATTTAAGGTAAATCTTTACTTAGATTTTCTTTGTTAAAGTTCACAGGTGAAATCTGTTTATTTGCCATCAGTGTCTTTTAACAGGTTTTATTTCTTAACTTTCTCATGTTTCCTCAATAAATATATATATATATATATATATATATATATATATATATATATATATATATATAAAAATTGCACAGCTAGTAGTTATACCTGATCTGTAATAGCAAAAATAATGTCTAGCTTTATTCTGTATAATACTAGCATTTCATGTTTCAGCAAAACATTAAGATGTGATGCAGAATAATGCAAGTCACTGTATTCTGACTGTAAATCACTGTTACCTACTACTGACTACAGACAACAGCATTTCACATGATGTGTTTTTATTTTTTGTTGTATTTTGTTTTAAAGTGGTACAATGTAACCATTTATTTAACATTAGACAATGTCATAATAAAATGTATTTTCTGGAAAAACAGGAAAGAACAAATGTGTGTACACCGACATTTCAAAAGGCAAATCATGAAGTGCCTTCATGGTCTCAATATTGGTATTTGGCTTTTCGAAGAGAAATCCCTAAAGCCCTCAGCCACTTTGTGCTATACATAAGAACAAACCAGAGCAATGTTAAAGGTTCACGTTTGTTCTAGATGTGCCCGGTCTGCAGCAATGTGTACTGGGTTGTGAAACGCTCAACACTTTCGCCCTCCAGAGTCTTAACAGCCCTCCAGTGGAGCTTCCCACAGTTCTCTGGACTTCCGTGCCTGCCCAACTCTTCCTTGATGTAGTCCATCCAGAGGTCTATAAGATCAATTGTTTTTGTTGATCAGTGAAATTTACTTAACAGGTCTGACAGACAGAGCTGCCTTTTCAAACATTGAAAGCCGTAAACTCCCACTGAATAATACTTGCCTTCATCGGAGGAGCCGAAATCACGTAGTGCTCGCTCGTAATAATCTCTTAAATTACTCATCTTTGGGGTCTCCTGAGAGAATAATACAGATCCGCAATGGGGCAAATCAGCAATTGGGAAAATCAGCTATGTATTTCTATAAATTTTTTTAGGCAGCCATCACAAGAGTAGCAACCTCACTCTCACCTGCTCTTTCTCAAACTGAATCATCTTCATGAAGAATAACTTGGTGAATGGTCTGTGTTCATGTAAACTGAAACTCAGCACATAAGCAGTTTATTACAAGATAGCAGATTAAACTTATAGAAAGAGAGAACTATAATGTCTCTAGTTGTTATTTTTAATAATCTCTATTTGATATGTACCTTGTAAATGTCTTTCTGGCCCTTTTGTATCCACCAGTTTTATATGACCATTCAAGGTATTTTTCCTTCATGGCAGATGACACTGCAGGTACTGGGGAAAAAATACCTTTCTGGGAGGTACAAAAACATGTGAAGTGTCACTTTCAATTAATTCGATTTTATTCATTAATATGACTAATGCGGCATACAATGTTACACAAGTTAGGAAATCAGCTATAAAACCGTGAAAGCTGTAAACTCCCACTGAATACTACTTATGTTAGGATTGAGAAGAATGCCTTTATGTTCACCATCATGGTGAAAGTTTTCAGGATTGGTCTTGGATCCGTTTAAGAGCAGATAAATGTTTATATCCTACCTGAAATAAGCCCTCCGTTTCCTCAGGTGTCTGTGAAGTCATGCTCCAATCTGCCTGCAGCTGCCATATTGGCAGAGTTTCCTGTAGTGTATATTATACACAGATTATTACATGGCTCTATGGAATATTTCATTCTGTCTGGTACATTGCAGCATTCCACCAGCAAGAATTTCAGTATAATGACCGCTATACCGAATATATGGTTTATATACAGTATATAAACTGGTGGCCAAAAGTTTGGAATAATGTAAAGATTTTGCTGTTTTGGAAGGAAATTGGTACTTTAATTTTCCAAAGTGGCATTCAACTGAATACACAGAGTATAGTCAGGACTTCTTGATGTAAAAAACAGCACCATCATAATTTGAAAAAAGTAATTTGATCGAATCTAGACAGAACCCATTTCCAGCAGCGATCACTCCAACAATTGCTAATTTGTTACTAGAATATCACTTGCCATTATATCAAACACAGTTGAAAGCTATCTGGTTTGTTAAATGAAGCATAACATTGTCTTTGTTTTAGAGTTGCCACAGCATGCAATAGCCTATCAATATTAGGTCAAAAATGGCCAAAAAAAAAGGATATACAATGCTTGAAATTGCCAAAAAAAAAAAGGAATATTTCATAAAAAGGTGTACACTACAATCTTCAAAGACAAAGGAGAACTGGCTCTAACAAGGACATAAAGAGATGTAGAAGGCCCAGATACAACTAAACAAGAGAATAAGTAAATCAGAGTCTCTAGTTTGAGAAACAGACGCCTCACATGTCCTCAACTGACAACTTCATTGAATTCTACCTGCTCAACACCAGTTTCAACAGTACAACAGTAAAGAGAAGACTCCGGTGCAGGCCTTATGGGAAGAGTTGCAAAGAAAAGGCCACTTTTGAAACAGAAAACCAGAGAGAAAAGAAACACAGACATTGGACAACAGATAATTAGAAAAGAGTTTTATGGATCTTAACACCATTGAGCTTTTGTGGGATCAGTTTAACTGTAAGGTGTGTGAGTAGTGCCCAACAAGACAGCAACATATATTGCAAGTGCCACAGGAGGAGTGGGATGATGTCACCTGAATATCTGGACAAACAGCAGATCCTTGGCATTCTAGCTGTCAAAGCGGTACGTGGAGGATGTTTTTAATGAGAACTCTGAAGTTTAAGAATTTCTGAACATTGTTTTCAAATTGTAATAGTAATGTTTCACATTATTAATGTCCTGACTATACATTGTGATCAGATGAATGCCACTTTGGTGAATAAAAGTACCAATTTCTTTCCATAAGAGCAAAATCTGTACATTATTCCAAACTTTTGGCACGCACGCACGCACTTTTTTGTTGCAGACCATGTACACCCATCCATGGTAACAGTATTCCATAATTAACGGCTTACTGAACATTCGTTTGACTGCCTGAGGAATCTGAACAGCCTTTTTTTATTTTGCGTGTGTGTGCATGCTGGTTCCGCTTACCTTGGTGAGGTAATTAAGGCCTTCTGATAAGATTAAGCATTTCATCAATATCATGTGGTCAGAGGTGAATGATCAGACTCTGGTCGCTGCCGTCTCACTTGATGCCGAAAAAGCATTTGATATGCTAGAATGGGATTATCTTTTTAAGATTTTGGAAATATACGGGTTCGGGAATACTTTTATTGGATGGATTAAGTTACTTTATAGACACCCGGTAGTGGCGGTACAAACAAATGGATTAATTTCATATTATTTTACTCTGGATAAGGGCACCAAGCAAGGTTGGCCTCTTTTCCCATTATTGTTCTGTTTTGCCCTGGAAACATCAGCAGCCACGATAAGAAAGGAGGATGATTTTCTAGGAGTGAGGCGCATAAGCAGATTATATTTTATTATTTGTCTCTGACCCTTCAAGATCTATGCCTTGTCTCCACTGAATTATTAACCCCTTTTCTAAATTCTCAGGATACAGAGTCATTGCAAAGCCTATAAAACTAATTGGAGAAGATAAGCTACACCTCAAGCATACGGCAGAACCCAAAATTATATATTATTCTGATGATCAGATTGGATTGTGAGGGAGGTTAATACACACGGTGATCTATATGAGAGTGGAGTGTTGAGCTCTTTTGAAAATTTGGTTCAACATTTTGGGATTCCCAGATCTCTGTTTCATAGGTATTTACAGCTGCGCCACCTGGTCTGTACTGTACTATTTTTGGAGATCAGCATAAAGTGGCAAATACTCTGGGAATGGTGATTACTGCTTTTGGAAAAGGTCATGAGACATCAGTGTATTACTCCCAACTAATTCAGAGTCTGGGGGATGGAGTTTTAACTTCTATCAAGAGATTATGGGAGAATACATTTTATTTGGGATTGGAGGAGGGAGTGTGGGCTAGGATAATAAAAAATGTCAAGTCTGTATCTGGAGATGCAAGGGTGGGCCTTATGCAATTTAAGATTTTACATAGATTTTATTGGACCCCCTGTAGATTGTATAGTGTAACAAGGTTAAGTATGGGAAAGGAGGTGGTGGGAACCGGCTGACCATTAAAATAATGGTAATGAAAACTTAAAAAACACACACAACACAAATGAACACACTACAACTGAGTGTGGCTATCTGAGTGTGAACAAACTGCTCCAGGCAGCCAGCAGTGAGCTCCTCCTACCCTCACGGATGTTGGCAGTTCCTCCGCGTCCAGACGGTCGGCAGCCGAGGGGAGGGATAAGTGCAGCGAATGCGGCTCTCTCTCTCCCGAAGTGCCGCATTCGCTGCACTTATCCCTCCCCTCGGCTGATTATTCCAATTGGGGGATGGCCGTGTATAGTCATGGCCCAGCCCATATACATACATATATATATATATATATATATACATACATACATACACACACAGTGGGTACGGAAAGTATTCAGACCCCCTTAAATTTTTCACTCTTTGTTATATTGCAGCCATTTGCTAAAATAATTTAAGTTCATTTTTTTTCTTCATTATTGTACACACAGCACCCCATATTGACAGAAAACACAGAATTGTTGACATTTTTGCACATTTATTAAAAAAGAAAAACTGTGTGATATTTCAGTTTTTCTTTTTTAATAAATGTGCAAAAATGTCAACAATTCTGTGTTTTTCTGTCAATATGGGGTGCTGTGTGTACAATAATGAGGGAAAAAAAATGAACTTAAATGATTTTAGCAAATGCTTGCAATATAACAAAGAGTGAAAAATTTAAGGGGGTCTGAATACTTGCCGCCCCCCATCGCCTTACTGAACACACACAAAAAAGGTTAAGGAAGAATTAGAGGCTATGCTTATGGGTGTAATAGAAGAGTCGCACAGCGATTGGGCCAGCCAAGTGGTTCTGGTGTGAGACAGTCTACAGAGAAACCGACCAACCTATCGCAAAGTGAAAGTAGTGTCCGAATTTGACACAAATCCAATGCCTGGGACTGCCGAATTGCCGATCTGTTGGACGCGGCTCAATTTTAATTGACACTGGACTTTGCAAAGGGTTATTGGCAGATCCCTTTAACTCCAATCTCCCGAGAAAAAAATTCCACACTGTTCGGCTTCAATTCGTGACCCTTCAGTTTGGTTTGTTCGGGACCCAGCCATGTTTCAACATCTCATGGACAAAATCTTCAGACCCCATACAGCATATACTGCTGCATATTTAGATGATCTTATTATATATAGTAATGACTGGCAGCAGCATATCCAACATCTGAGAGCTGTCCTGAGATCGCTGCGACGGGCGGGGCTTATGGCCAAACTGAGGAAGTGTGAAATTGGGCAGACGGAAGTTTGGTATCTGGGGTTCCACTTGGGCCATGGGCAGGTGCGATCCCAGGTTGACAAAACCACAGTGATCACGGCCTGTCCGAGGCCCAAGACCAAAAAGAAGTGAGGGTTTCTGGGGCTGGCTGGCTAATACCGAAGGTTTGTGCCTAGTTACTCTGACGTCACCAGGCCGCTGACTGATCTTACTAGAAAGGGGACCCCCGATCCGGTCTTTTCTAAAGAAAGTCTGTGCTTTGTGTGTGTTGGTCCTAATATGTTCTTAATTTCTCCAATTAATAGTAAATCCAGAGTCACAAAAGTATTTGACTTAAGATGCTTATTTATATCTTCAGTTTTAGTGTGTCAATAGGAAATATAAATGTCAGACTCCCAAACATTACTTTTGTAAATAGAAAAGATTAGAATAGAAGAGAATAGGGAGCACTGCAACAGATGTCATGGCCCCCACTGAACATTGGGTCAGTCTGACATTACAAAAAGAGACATCCTCACTATGCAACATTTTTCACAAGTGACCAAAACCTTTGCACAGTGTGTGTATATACATATATAAAATGTATAGACTGTATATAATAATGGTGCTATATGATTGTTGTCCCAGGAAAAATCAGGCTTAATCTATTTTGACTATAAGAATCCATTATAAAAGAATAAACCAAGGTTTGAAAGCCATTGAGAAATGAAATGGGTTAATAGTGTATGCCTATACACAGTCAGGTCCATAAATATTGGGACCTGATTCGACACAATTCGAATCTTTTTGGCTCTATACACCACCACAATGGATTTGAAATGAAACGAACAAGATGTGCTTTAACTGCAGACTTTCAGCTTTAATTTGAGGGTTTTACATCCAAATCAGGTGAACGGTGTAGGAATTACAACAGTTTGTATATGTGCCTCCCACTTTTTAAGGGACCAAAAGTAATGGGACAATTGGCTGCTCAGCTGTTCCATGGCCAGGTGTGTGCTATTCCCTCATTATCCCATTTACAAGGAGCAGATAAAAGGTCCAGAGTTCATTTCAAGTGTGCTATTTGCATTTGGAATCTGATGCTGTCAACTCTCAATATGAGATCCAAAGAGCTGTCACTATCAGTGAAGCAAGCCATCATTAGGCTGAAAAATCTAAACAAACCCATCAGAGAGATTTGGCCACACCTAAAAACATTAGGTGTGGCCAAATCAACTATTTGGAACATTCTTAAAAAGAAAGAACCCACCGGTGAGCTCAGCAACACCAAAAGACCCGGAAAACCACGGAAAACAACTGTGGTGGATGACCGAAGAATTCTTTCCCTGGTGAAGAAAACACCCTTCACAACAGTTGGCCAGATCAAGAACACTCTCCAGGAGGTAGGTGTATGCGTGTCAAAGTCAACAATCAAGAGAGGACTTCACCAGAGTGAATACAGATGGTTCACCACAAGATGTAAACCATTGGTGAGCCTCAAAAACACGAAGGCCAGATTAGAGTTTGCCAAACAACATCTAAAAAAGCCTTCACAGTTCTGGAACAACATCCTATGGACAGATGAGACAAAGATCAACTTGTACCAGAGTGATGGGAAGGGAAGAGTATGGAGAAGGAAAGGAATTGCTCATGATCCAAAGCATACCACCTCATCAGTGAAGCATGGTGGTGGTAGTGTCATGGCGTGGGCATGTATGGCTGCCAATAGAACTGGTTCTCTTGTATTTATTGATGATGTGACTGCTGACAAAAGCAGCAGGATGAATTCTGAAGTGTTTCGGGCAATATTATCTGCTCATATTCAGCCAAATGCTTCAGAACTCATTGGACGGCGCTTCACAGTACAGATGGACAATGACACGAAGCATACTGCGAAAGCAACCAAAGAGTTTTTTAAGGGAAAGTGGAATGTTATGCAATGGCCAAGTCAATCACCTGACCTGAATACGATTGAGCATGCATTTCACTTGCTGAAGACAAAACTGAAGGGAAAATGCCCCAAGAACAAACAGGAACTGAAGACAGTTGCAGTAGAGGCCTGGCAAAGCATCACCAGGCATGAAACCCAGCGTCTGGTGATGTCTATGCATTCCAGACTTCAGGCTGTAATTGACTGCAAAGGATTTGCAACCAAGTATTAAAAAGTGAAAGTTTGATTTATGATTGTTAATCTGTCCCATTACTTTTGGTCCCTTAAAAAGTGGAAGGCACATATACAAACTGTTGTAATTCCTACACCGTTCACCTGATTTGGATCAGGTCTCAAATTAAAGCAGAAAGTCTGCAGTTAAAGCACATCTTGTTCGTTTAATTTCAAATCCATTGTGGTGGTGTATAGAGCCAAAAAGATTAGAATTGTGTCGATGTCCCAATATTTATGGACCTGAGTGTATCTCTTCAGCCTCATATAGCTGTGCTGTGGGATAGCTTCTTGACAAATAGCCTCTTTGTGGGGTATGTAACAGTAGGCTTCATAATCTGGCACACATGGCTACTTCTCACTGTTTTATGAAAGCGCACTGAGGACAATGTATATGCAGAACTGCGGTATGTTAGCACAGAGGATGACTCTAATCGCTCAATTAAAGAGGACTAATCTGGAAAATCTGCTGCTGGAGGAAGGTGGCCCACTAAGAGCCAGCTGTGATAACTCTTACCTTGGGATTCACATGTTTCAGAGCTTCCTGGAAAAGATGTCCTGCCTCTGCGCTTTTAAGATGGGACAATGTCTGCAGGCTGAGGCTCCACATCTCCACTGACTGGCTGAAGCGCTGAGTGGCTGTGATTGCGATCTGCGTAGCAGATGCTGTATCCCCTGACAACAGCAGGACCTGTAACTATTTTTTTTTTTTTTTTTGTGAGGGGATGAAAGTGGCCTATATTACTACAGCAGCACCATTTCAACCGCCCGCTTTATAAGGTTTGTAAGAAGGCTTGTGCTTCAATAATAAGCTATATACATTACCCAGCTCTTGTAGAATGTCTCTTGTAGAAGCTCAGCATCATGAGCACTCTGTGAGACTCTGAGTAACCGCTCAATTCTCTAAAAAAAAAAAAAAGAGAGAAAAAAGTAAACGGTCCCAGAATACACATGTCAAATGAGTGGATCAGCTTTCTTTTATATTAAGGTGAGGCAAATCAAAATCATTCTCAATCAACCCTAAAGTTTATGCTGCCTTCAAGTGGACCAAGGAAAGTCCTCTCTCTGGTTTGGGCATTCGTTATGACATGTCACAATTACAAGTGGGAAACAAAATACTGTAGAAACCAAACTTAAAACAAATACACAATGAACGACACCAAAAGCTCTTGTTGTAGTAGTGAATAAGCATAACTGAATACACCTGATCACTCTGACATAACCTATATTTAGGTTTATTAATGCAGAATTTTCCCCCATTCATCCATTATGCAGGTCTTATGCAGGTCTTCAGCTGTGCATGTGTACGGGGCCTTTGTTGCCATATTGCATATTGCAATACTGCCCAGATTACAAGTGTATGGTTGGGTGAGCAGAAAGTTTGGGTGCTAGACTGGCCTGCCTGCAGTCCTGACCATCTCCAATTGAGAATGTGTGGTGCATTATGAAGTGCAGCACAATTGAGCAGCTGCATAATTGACCTGCATAATAGACGAATGGGGTAAAATTCCACTTGCTAAACTTAAACTAGTGTCGTCAGTGCCCAAAAGCTTAAGAGTTACTGAAAGGAATGTAAATGTTTCACAGTGGTAAACACTCAAATGTTCTAACTTTTTTGGAGCGTGCTGCAATCATCTGATTTGAAAGGAATGTATTTTGTATAAAAAAAATTAACTGAGTAAAGCATCAAATAATGTGTTGTATTGTTTTTAATATAGCACAGAATGAAAAGAATTTACAAATCACTCCTTTTTGTTTTTATTTGCATTTTCCATACAATCTCAACTTTTGAATTTAAGAATGTATAACGAATTCAAACTGAAATAACTTTGAAAAATCATTGACTTGAACTATCTTTAAATGTCAACACGACCCTTACAAAATCACAACACAAACTTTTCCTGCTGATAAAAACGCCTTCGCTTGGTCAATCATGTTCTCAGAACTCTTAAATACGATATTTCCAACTTAACTTGAAGGGCAAATTACGCAACCAACATGATCCAACAGCCCAGGAAAAAAAAAAGTGAAAAAGAAAGGTTTCATGGTGTATGACCTAATGGTAAATGCTTACAGTGGAAGTGAGCTGATTAAACCAATTTCTGAATTAAGCCATCGCTAAATTGAAATGTCACCATATCTGTTAATGTTTGAATCAAAATGAACCATAAACCCATAAATGAACCAATAACAAGAACACTTGGGGTCATTTGTCTAATAGAGCAAAAGAAGGTTAGTATTACTAATTGTTTTGAGTTCATTGCCGCAGTCAACCTTTAGCTTGCACACTGGGAGCCCAATAATATTTAATCAAGGATAAGGTGTTGGAGTAATGGCTGCTGGAAATGGGGCTCGATTTGATCAAAAATGATTTTTTTCAAATAGTGATGGTGCCGTTTTTTGTATCAGTAATATCCTGACTATGCTTTGTGATCAGTTGAATGCCACTTTGGTGAATTAAAGTACCAATTTCCTAGGGGGCCTGGGTAGCTCAGCGAGTATGGATGCTGACTACCACACCAGGAGTCGTGAGTTTGAATCCAGGGCGTGCTGAAAGACTCCAGCCAGGTCTCCTAATCAACCAAACTGGCCTCGTTGCTCGGGAGGGTAATGGTTCAACATGAGGCTCACAATTCTTTCAACTCAAATTGGCAGAGATTACAAGGAGGATAGGTGAGAACTATCGGTATAGTGTTGATTATTGTTTAGCCTTATGTTATTCACAATCGTTAAGTACAACAGTGTTCCATATGCCTTTAAGGTGTAAAGTGATTATCAAATTAGATATATAATTGTGTATTATTTATGTATTTAATAATATGATTCATGAAGAATAAAACTGCCCAGTGCCCAAATAAAGTAAATCCACGTAATTCTGATCAAGCGTGAAAATCTCACCTTGTGACACCCTCATAAAAAAAACAAAAAGTGAATTACCTTTCCCTTAAGTTCAGTAACATTTGTCTTCCTCTTAAATCTCTCCAGGCAGAATGTGACATAGCATGTCCACATGGCCTCTGCAGAAACAATTACACATCAGAAAGCAATTCACCTAGTGCTAGCACTGAACTTCTCTGAAATGAATGTCACATCATGATACCTGTATTAAGGCTCTTGATAGCCTCCTCATAAACAACACAGCAGCGCTCTTCTCTGCGGTCTGTATCCAAAGCTCTTCCTCTCAATGACTGAAGCTCTGGGGCCACTGAATAATCCAGCTCACGCTTCGCCATGAAATCCCACATCAGACAGTCATCATGATACTGACTCTGCAGCCTGAACACAAACAGCATTCAAACACCTTCTCTGAATGGAAGAGGTTCCTTTGTAACGGAATTTAAAAGGGTTAAATAAATGAAATTAAGATCACAGCTGGACACAATTTTAAATTGATCCTCTAAAAAGTTGCAAGTTATAAATTGTTTTAAAAAAAGAATTGTTTGAATAACAGAAAAAGAGAGATAAGTGAGAACAGGGAAACGGCTATTTACTCTTGCAGGATGGTGTCCTGTAGCTCCTTTGTGAAGTCAAAGATAGCAGCGATCTGTAGCAGGGACAAGGCAAATTCAGCCCCTGAGGAGAAAAGACCGATTGTTAGCCCTCGACTGATACAGAAAAACCTGAAACTGTTGAGTTGAATGGTTCAGTTGAAATTTAGCCAAGTGAACACAGACCTTTAATTTTTTGTGTAGCATCTCTATACACCACCTCGGCCAGTTTCCCACTCAAGATCTCTGGAGAAAACTCATATTCCCTCTGAATTTTTAGAAAATTATTATTATATAGTATTATTTTATGTGAATAAATATTGTTATTTGCTTTTCAAATGGCAAAGTTATATCACAGATTAATACATTCTCACACTTACCGCAGAAAAAAAGCTTACAGGTGAATCTTTAATGTATCAACCTACCACATCTATTTTAGCTTGTTCCAACTCCTGTTGCTGTTTCCTCAGTTTTTCAGCATGCATAAGCTCCATCCGGAAATACTGTGCGTGCACACACATACACAACATAGCATAAATTTACTGTATGAACAACAGTGTGCAACTCACTTATTACAACCTACTGCCACATTTCTATAGATAGTTCACCCAAAAAAGAGAGTTCTGTCATCATCTGCTCACTAAGTTGTTCCAAACCATATGGCATTCTTTCTTTTGTGGAGAACAAAAGGAGAGATTAGTTAGAATTATTCTCAGTCACTTTTCACTTAAAAACAAATATGCTATGACAGAGAATGGTGACGGAGAATGTCAGTCCCAAATATTCTAACATCTACATTTATGCTCCACAGAAGATGTTTGTTTGTTTGTTTTTTAACACCATGCCAGCTTCTATGGCTATTTCCATTGCATGAAAAGAGTATGGAACACTTAAGGTTTTTAATAACTTTTTTCCCCTAAAAACTGGATTAAGTTTTGTGTTAGGTTTGACTTTTTTTTTTAAATGCATTTCAGTGTTGACTGAATAAAAGTTTTCTCATGGGTTAAGACCAATGCAGTCTAATAAAACATGTTTCAAGGATAATGGATTCTGGCAGAAGGTACATGTTGGTGAATTTTCTCCTAAAATTAAAAACTTGTGTCATCCAGGAGTGACCTATTTGACAGTGGGTGTAGACGATCTGGTCCCAGCGATTTGAAAACAGAGAAACGTTTCCTTTCCCAACAATATGGCTGATTTCTTGGGAGTTTGTTCATGGTGCATTGTTCCCACTTAGTTAGCCATTTGTTGTTAATATACAAGTTTATGTGTTTTAGGTCAGTGGGGGGTATTGAATAAAATTTTATTGCCTCTTTTGCAGCAGTATCTGCTTCTTCATTTCCTGGGATTCCACAGTGTCCAGGTACTCAGCAGAAGTAGATATTACAATGTTGGTCCTCCAGATCAAGCAATTTGCAAAGAATCTTAACAAGCATTGGGTGATAATTTTTTAGGGATGACATTATTTTGAATCTGTAATTATCAGAAAGTTTTTTTGTTGCATAGACTTTATGAAGTCCAATGCTAAGATGATAGCGTTTGCCTCTTCTGTAAAAATGTAGCTGTGGTTTGGGAAGGATATTCCTTTTTTTTGGTGGTTCATCACGAATGCAGATTATACATGGTCTTCAGATTTTGACCCATCTGAATATATAGGGGTATGTGATGGATATATTTCTCTAATGTAGAGGAGTTGTTGAAAGCCATTTGGGTGGGTTTCAGGTTTTTTGTTTCTTGTTAGGTCTAAAATTATTTTTGGTTTATTAAAGTTCCAGGGAGGATTATACAGAAATGTATCTGTTCCAGTATGCTTAGATCTACTTTGAGATTTTGTAAATGTTGTTTGATCCATAGTCCAAAAGGTCGTATATGTCTTGGCTTTTGTTTGAATAGGTGTCACAGTCTGTATCCCTCGTGTTTCCAAGGACTGTTATTTTGAAGTGTTTTCCCCAAACTACGTTACCCAATATGCACTGCCCTCATCACTGTCATCTGTTCCTTATTATTCTCACCCGTTTTCCATTCTCTCATTAGACCTTGTATGTATAAATACCCTCTAGTTTAGTTCCTTCTTTGTCAGTTCACTGTCATCATTTTTATTAAAGCCTGCAAATAGATCCATGTCCGCGGTCTCATCTCAGCAACCAGTAATGACAATAGGCTTGAAGAAGGGGGTTAAGAAAACAGAATGTTAAGCTTGGTTTTCTTTGTTGGTCTTCAGCATTGTTGTATAATGTAGGGCTAATTTGAAGCAACGGTTCTCAAGAGAAATTAATTTGCTTATACATACAAATATTTAGTTGGTGACATTCTATATTTAGTTGGTGACATTCTAAAGGCCCCTAATGCCAGTCATTTGCCTTGATGATGTACGGTGTCCAAGAATCGGGTATACAATTTCCTGGCTGATTCATACACTATACATCCAAAATCCAGGCGTAATCGAATTAGTGTTCTGTAGAGATTTAAAAGAACTGAACTTTCTGCACCCCATTTTGTTTCAGCTAAATCATATAAAATGTTCATAGCTTTAAGACATTTATCTTTTAAAATCTTTATGTGAGGGATAAAACTGTTTACTGTAAAGAGTTATTCCAAGGAATTTGGTTTCCATAACCACTCTGTGTTCACCATCCATGAATATCTCTGGATCAACGTAGCTGGCAAAAATGCATACAAACAGTTTTGGTCTTTGAAAATGTAAAACCATTTGATACTGACCAGGACTGCATTCTGTTAATTCTCAGCTGGATATTCTGTTCATTGTTATTCATGGCTTTGCCTCTGTAGCAAATGCCATCCACAAAGACCGCAATGGATATCAGACCCAATGGCTTTTGCGATGCCGTTGATTTTGATACTCAAGTGTAACTGATATAATGCATCCTTGTGGTACTCCCTAGCTCTTGTTTATGTGGGTCAGATAGGGCATTACCTACTCTTACTATTTTTTTTAATCAAACAGCATTTTACAGTCAAAGACAGGATAATGTAAGGCAACTATTTTTTTTTTAAACTGGTAGTGGATATCATCTGGTCCTACTGCTGTATCATGTGCTACGTTTATAGATTGTGTCAATTCTTCCATTGTTATAAGGTTCTTATTATTAGATGAAAAATGTATACCTTTCTTTTTGTCCTGTGTTAGGAAAACTTGGAAGGCATTAAGGCAATTTCCAATGGAGTTCTTAGTTTCTGCTAGGGTATTTGCAATCTCTTGTATAACTTAGAATAGTATCTTGATATTTGATGTGCTGAATTGAGCATCATTCCTGCCCTTCATCCTTTGAATCAGACTCCAGACCTTTTTTTGTTGAGGTACTTTTCAGACCAGATACAAATTGCCTCAAACTTTTCCTTTTAGCTTCATTTATTATTCTTCGAGATTGTGCCCTACTTATTTTAACCTTAAAAATATTTTCACTTGGCCTTCTGAAGAATATTCTTTCAGCCTTCATCCATTCTTTTATAGCAGTCTTGCCTTTATCATCAAACCATGGTATCTGTTTGCATTTTGTGTTTGGATATGTTTTTGAAATGGTATCATTTTGCAATGGAGATGAGTGTACTGGTGAAATGTTTAATAAAATCTGGATCATCTTCAGAGGCTTCATTAATCCTTTCATATCAAAGCTTTTGAAAATTATACTAGTTAACTTTTGTAAACAGCCATCTTTGTATTTTTAGAGTTTCTCTTCCATTTAGGGTTAATATTAATGGAAAGTGGTTACTACCACAAAGGTTATGCCATACGTTCCATGAAAGGTCTAAAACTAATTCAGGCTCACAAACTGTTAGGTCAATTGCAGAGTATGTTCAGTGCCCTGGGTCTAGGTAAGATCTGGATCCATTTAGAAGACATAAAGCATGATTGTTTAGGAATTCTTCTATCCTCTTTCCTTTGGTGTTACAATGGGTATTTCCCCATAGAGTGTTATGAATGTAAAAGTCACCCATGAGTCTATATATAGAGAAGGAAGTTGGGCTACTAGGCCATCCAGGTCTTTGTGTGTAATAGTAAGATTCAGTGGGATGTTTATGAAACTTACTGTAACTGTTCTCTGCAGGGTTAAACGCACTGCTGTTACCTGTAAATTACTGTTCACATTGATGCGACTATGAATCACAGTTTCTGATTAAAATGGTTGTACCAACTCTGCAAAATTTGCCCAGATTCCACAACAGTTCCATTTGGATAAAAATATTTTTCATTCTCAGCTTTTGGTACTTAACTTCTACTCCTATCTATTTCTTTAATTTCACATCATGGATTTGTTTTGTCTTTGCCATTTCTTCTTTTGCTTGTGAACAACTAGATATTGTAATTCTATATGTAGTTTGATTTTCTGTTGAGTTCTGATTAGACTGAGAATTGATTGCGATAGATTCACTTTGGGTTCCTGTATTCTTGGTCCTTTGGGAGAGATTTATTGCTATTCAAATTTTGAGGTTTATCTTTGTATATCCAGGTGAAAGTCTGTCTGGCATTCCATGGACTTCACAGATTTCTTGACAACAGAGGCATATGTTTTATTCAGTGAAGGAGGGACAGCATCTACCATTCTCCTTGCACCAAGATCAGTTGCCCCGAGGCATCTAATTCTCTGTATTTCCTTCTCCTTAATCCATTTAGGAAATTATTTTGATGAAGCCGAATGGTCTCCTATACAATTACAGCATTTGAGTGGTTTTTGGCAGCACTCCATCTTGTGGTCTTCACCACACTTGCAACAGATGCTTTTATTTTTGCAACTATTTGACCATGTCCATATTTTTGACATTTAAAACATTGCACGAATAATCCACTGTGACTCTCAAATATACGGATTTGGATTCTTTCTGGAGGAAGGGGCCTATTAAAATTGAGGATGTATGCACCAGCTTTGATAACTATCCTCTCTTTTGATTATCCTTTTCACATTTACTACTCCTTGGTCTGAGCTCGCAGGTAATTTCATCATCTACATCCAATTCTTAAAAGGATCACTCTTTTGCTGTAGTTTAATGTTGGATAAGGTGATGTCATTACTTGAACTCCAGCGAGTAGTGTGGCTCATATTAAATTCTCTGCATTTGCCTTTTTACAGCATTCCACTAGAATTTGTCCAGATCGTAACCTTTTCCCTGTTCCTGCTATTCCTGTGATGTCCTTATGAATAGCAAATTTAGAAAGTTTAGTGATTGGCATATCTGATGATACTGCTTCGAGGATTACAAACCTTCACTATTTGGCATGAGTAAACATTTATTTTCTGAGATGCAGTTTGTATCAAAGTCTAGAAACCACTTTTTGGAAGTGTTTTCAAGCCAAATTTTTTGTTTTTCGTTTCATCATCCTTATTCCCCACCCACCTTGGAGCCCAAAAAAAACAGGGATGCACAGCGGGCTTACTGGGGAAAGTTAGCAGTTGTTAAGCCATCACAGAACTCTCAGAGCATGTCTTGACTGGATTGATTGGATCAATCGGCTGGATTGATTGGAGTGAGCCAATCCAACCTCCCGTCTAGGTGAAGTATGAGCCAAAGTACAGTGTTGAAACAGTGGCAGCAAACCATATTTCTCAGGCACCATGATCTCTTCCTAAACTGACACAGGTCACAACTTAATGTGTATATTCGCATGACACATTGTCGTGAAAGCCTATCAGCACTGAGATTGTCCGGATGTCACTGACGTAGTAGCAGAAGAATTCAGGAAAAATGGATGAGAAAATGGTTGTAGCAGTGTGTGAGCACCCGGAATTGTAGGACACAACGTCAACGTATCTGGGACTTTCACAACAGATACATAGCAGCAATCATTGTGATATCGGCCATGGTTGATGGTGGAAAGATATGTTGTCATAGAAGCCCCTCCTCCTGTCCTTCTCCGGAAGAGAAGAGGAAATACTCGCGGGTTCACGTTACTTGTACGAACGCGAGTTTAAACACAAATTTAATCCAGCGGTCAAACTCGCACGAGCAATGGGAGGCGAATTTTCATTCAGTGTTGTATGTGAACGCACCATTAGAGCGTAACAGCATTGAGTCACTATTCACTTTCCATTTATGGCAGACGGCATATAAAGAAACAAGATTTCTTCTTATGTTCCACAAAAGAAAGTCTTATGAGTTTGAATAAACAAGGACAGTAATTTTATTTGTGAGTGAACTATTCCTTAAAGTGTTCCAGACTAATACAAAGAGATGTTGTCTCCTCACCTCCTGATAGACTTTCTTATTTTCAGGATGAAAGCGCAAGGCACGGAGAAAGAGATGACGGGCGCTCTCTGAAGAGTTTCTGTCTTCCATCTCACACTTAGCAGCCATGATCCAAAGAGCTAAAAGAATAGGTGCAATAATTTTATTTCAAGAGTTCTGGCCATCTGTTTGACACTACATAAAATTGCCCATTTATTTACCATAACAGCATAAATGATACATCAATTAGGTAAATGCGCTATATTCCATGTGACAAAAAAGTTTACCTGGCTTGTCAGGATGCATAGCTAACATTGATGACAAAACTTTACTAAGCTGAGTCTTTGTGCCCTGGTTGAAAGACAAGAGGTACAAGATTGAAGTTTTTTTAAAACCTACTGACAATCATAAAATAACATCATGGACAATTTAACATTAATTAATTGGCTTTATTAACACATAATTAATTCACATACCCATTTTTTATTAAAGGCAACCTGAGAAAGCCAGAGCTGTACATCCTCCTGCAAGAATTTTTTTATTGAACTGTTTAACATGAAATAATAGCATCTACATGAGAATTAGCTTTTTTTGTTGTTATTGTCCAACCTGCCATTTTGATGAAGCCCTTCTGAAAACATTGTTTATGCAATGAATGATGGGAAACTCGATTTCCTCCCTTTTAAAATGGTAGCCAATTCTCTGTAAACATGACAAAGTACAATTCAGGCTATCATTGGTTTTTAAGGCTTTTTCCATTGTATGGAGCTGTATTTTACCAGACTTAATCATTAGTATTTTTACACCTGACGAGTAGATAGACTTCTTTTCCCCAAAATAATATGATATGCATTGCATAATTAGGAAAATAAGTGCTCTACTCACTGATCTCCTCTTCTTGATGAGCTCAAGGACATTTATTTCATACTGATGAAGAAAGACTTAATTCAATAACACGTCACATATAAATGTATTTTGAAATTGACATATCATCATGACATGGTATTTCAAGCAGTGGCAGCAACATCCTGCAGTGCAACATGCATTAATGAATCTAAAACTATATTCAACAGCATCTAAAGCTTGTATAATTATACAAATTCTGTTTTTATAATCTCATTTAAATAGAGGGACTATACAGAATATTTTTTCTTTTAACAAATACATTTTCACACTAAACTTTTTCAGTGAAATGCAAAATAGCTAAAAAGGTAACCAGTTGCAGGTTGCACTCAAAATATACAATTTCACTTAAATGTTTACAAAATGTACTCATTTTAACCTAAAGTATTGTATTGTCAATGACCCATATTTGGAACACGCTATTGCCAATTAACCATAAATTACTGTGTTATGTTGCAGATTACTAATATGTGTAGATGAATGACAAGTTTCATTTTGCAGACCTGTATGTAGGCAATAAAGTCGACTTTACTTTGAACAGCTCGGTGCAGCTTGTATTCCAGAGCAGTAGATCTTTTCAGCATGGACCTACAACGAAAAGTTTAAGGCAACTGTTTGTTTCAGAGAATCACTCGCGTGTGTCTGCTGTTGTAATTCGTGTGTACTGTGATACTCACTTGACTTCTTTATTGGTGAACAGACCGACTCTCTCCAGCTGTTCAAGTGCGGGAATTTTGTCCTCTATTCGCTGTTGCACAATATCAGCCATTGCTTATGTTTGTGGGAACCCCCTTCTTAAAACGTGTAAGATATTTGGAGTTTTAGTCGAATAAGCAATCCTTGACCTGCTTCACATACCCACACACGCGTGGAAAGGAAGTTGTTATTTGCTCCACATCCGGTTGCTTATGAGAAAACCTCCGACGGGATTACCACTTCGATGATGGATCCTATTCGGTATTGTTTTTTATTTATTTATTTAACGTTGTGCATTTCAGAGAAACACTGTGATTGTATAAATATATAAATAATTGGTTGTATTTTGCCTCATTTTGGATTTTGGAGTCACGATAGGCATTTTGAGCTAAATGTGTAGATCGTTTTTAATCTATTTAATTAAAATGCGATAATAATGACCCAGCACACACGACATATTTAATTTTGTATTTTAATAGAAATTATTTTATTTTTAATTATAGATTAGCAACTAAACAGCTTTTGTAGTGTGTAATTCTGCCCAGCCATTCTCTCCCTAGAACCAAAACATTATTGGCGGCAATTTGTGTCCTCAACCAATCTTTATCTCGCGTCTATCAAGACAGTTCAAACCTATAGAAAACGTTGATTTTTCTAAATCTCTACTCTGATTGGATGATCTATCACAGTGGGTGGGTCTTCACGTGCTTGCCTCAAGCGCTCGGGCGATGCATTAGCACCGATAACTATCACTTGGTAGGATTTCCCCCACCTAAAATGAACGTTGGTTCGATTTAAGATAACATAAGTTTATGAATTCCTAACGTTTGCGTGGCGCTTAATGTAAATGGATGACTGTTTGGATTGATAACCCGGTGCTATTTGACTGTGTTTTCTTCGTTGTGAAGGACCGCAAGCTAACGTGCTAATTTCCATCTGTTGAGGATTAGTGAACACACTGAGCACACAAACCAAAACATATTTACAACTCACATGTGTCATATTATAAAATGCACTATACACAGAGAAACTGGTAACTATCGTTTTTTATATTTAGGTGATGTATAGAGCTGTTTAAAAGAACGCGGGCGACTGTCTGTCATTAATGTGCAGATAGCTCGCTGGTGTTATTTCGGTGTAACGTTTCGGTCAGTTGTTAGTGTATGATGGCTCCACAGAAATACTCAGCTCAGGTGATGAACTGCAAAGCCAACTGCGCTGTGTACCCGTCCTCTGGCGTGAACTCACTCAAGAAGCCCAAGATGGAGCAGCTGCAGGCTGACCATGAGCTCTTCCTGCAGGCCTTTGAGAGTGAGTCCACATCTGTCTCTTGCAGAACACAGTAAAACCACAATATTTGCACATGAGTCTTCGACAGTGAGACCCTCATTACTGGGTTTTTGTGTATATTGGGGAGATGAGTCGTCGAGTGTGTATGTGTCTTAATGATGTCTTCGAGGGATACATTAAGCAAAAATGAATTATCTAAAAAAAAAAAAAAAAAAAACTGTTAGTAATTATTTTATTTTTTGACAGTTATGTAATAAAATCATTTAGTTTCTGGTAAATGAAGGGTCTGATATGGAGATGGATGCATTTAAACCGGACAACTATTGTCATATTTTTCAATTGACTTTTATTGTGGTGTGTTACTGTTTATACGTCTGTAAAACATTGTTCCAAAACAGTGTTCCTCTTTCACATTTCATTTCAGAACCTACTCAGATATACAGATTCCTGCGAACAAGGAACCTAATAGCTGTAAGTACACCTTCATAAGATTACATAGAACTAAGAGAGAGCTTTGCTACAAAAGCTTAGATTGTGTTCTTATACGTGCAGACCTAATTGTGTTCTTATACGTGCAGACCTGATGCCGGTTGCACCAGCTATACGTAAGTTATTGCTTAGCCTAGTTGTGGCGTAAATGGGCACAGTCACAATTTACGCACTAATAAATCTTTGAGCGTTGCACCATTAAACTTCGGTAGAATGTAAACCTATGTATAAACTAAATATTTATGGAAGCCTCCGACCAGGAGTAAAGGGTGGAATAAAAAAAGCATACTCCCTTAATGACTTTAATGTGCTCATGTTTTGGTTGACAGGCTTCAGTCCTTTCAACATATATGATGGTTTTGGCATTTATACTCATTTACATTTATGGGAGAATACATTATGTAAAAAAAACCTTACCTCTTCAGCATGAAACTGATCTAACGGTGCCCTTTCCTGTGTATGCCGCCCGATGTCAAGTTTCAACATACGTATTAGGTATTAAAATGAATAAATTTATCTTTTTCCAGCCTGTTGTATTAGTATTTATTTTCCCTTATTCTTTTTAGATACAGTTATTGAAAATTGTTGTTTACATGGGCTAAATGTTCCATTAATGTTTTATGTATCATGTTTCAATGGGGATATAATTTATCACTGCTGACAATTATGTGAGCAAACAAGGTTTGAACAAGGTCAAACTGAAATTCACGGCTTTTTACAACACTTCTATTTACAAATCTGAAGGCTGATTATTGGATCAGTACAGTTAAACGTCATATAATGCGACTTCACATTATTGAGAGCTTACAACCTATTAGTTAAATCTTGCCTTAGAAACAGGCGGTGCAACTAAATTACTAGACTTACTTACAAACTAACTAGTAGTTACTAAGCACTTAGTGTGAACTTAACGTCTCAAATTAAGTGAAACCTTAAGCACAGCTGGTGAAACCCTACCCAGTGGTGTAGTAGTGTCTGAATAGGTGGGCATACTGTGAATTTATTAGGAAAACCTGCACAGCTAATCAGCCAATCGTGTGGCTGCAGTGCATAAAATCATTAAAATACGGGTTAGGAGCTTCAGATAAAGTTCATATGAAACATCAAAATGGGGAAAAAAATGTATCTTAAGTAATTTCAACTGTGGCATGATTGTTGGTGCCAGTCAGGCTGGTTTGAGTATTTCTGTAACTTTTGATCTCCTGGGATTTTCACACACAACACTTTTCGGAGTGTTGTGTGTGAAAATCCCATGCTAAAAATAAAAACATCCAGTGAGCGGTAGTTCTGCGGATGGAAACGCCTCATTTATGAGAGGTCAATGGAGAATGGCCAAACCTCGAGGCGAATGGGCTACAACAGTAGTAGACCGCTTCGGGTTCCACTTCTGTCAGCCACGAACAGAAAGCTGATGCTGCAGAGGGCACAGGTTCAAATAAAATTGACCATAAAAGACTGGAAAAACATTGCTTGGTATGATGAATCTCGATTCTCCTGAGGTACACAGATGGTAAGCCCACTGCTGCCACAGCTTTCTTTGTTTTTGGCACCATTCTGAGAA
Source organism: Xyrauchen texanus (assembly GCF_025860055.1). NCBI lineage: Eukaryota > Metazoa > Chordata > Actinopteri > Cypriniformes > Catostomidae > Xyrauchen > Xyrauchen texanus. The sequence continues at coordinate 16,882,088 of NC_068288.1, forward strand.
AACTCTTAGAGACTGTTGTGCGTGAAAATGCCAGGAGATCAGCAGTTACAGAAATACACAAACCAGCCCGTCTGGCACCTACAGTCCTGCCACTGTAGAAATGACTGGGATCACATTTTTCCCCATTCTGATGGTTGATGTGAATATTAACTGAAGCTCCTGACCCATATCTGCATGATTGTATGCATTGCACTGCTGCCACATGATTGGCTGATTGGATAATTGCATGAATAAGTAGGTGTATCTAATAAGGTGGTCAATGAGTGTACAGAATATATATACAAAATGTGTCTTTAGGATTCCTGAAAGTGTCCCATGTCCAGCTTTCTTTGGTTACATTGACATCATTCTTGCTTTTTGAGTCTGGCTACCTTGGGTTCATTCAATGTTTGTTTCTTGTTCTTTCGCAGCCAATATTACTTCACAGGACCCTCACCTTCATGTCTCATAGAAACTCAAGAACAAATGCAAAAAGGTGGGTGACATGCAATTAGGGATGCACCAATACCACTTTTTCTCTCCTGATTCTAATACCTGAGCCCTCAGCATTGGCCGATACTGAAACGATACCGGCCTGATACCGAACAGTGTTAACTATCGAGCATCTTCATCTAAGATGTTGTCTATGTGGAGTGCTCACATTACTTGCAATTTAGAATTATTAGCACTGCTGCTAAAAGTTCACATGGTTCATTAATATTCTTGACGCAAAGTATCGCTTACAAATCGGGTCGCATAGCTATACATATTGGCTCATGACATTAATAAATGTGCAATAACTTCCTGAAAATGAAAGAGTAAATTCACTCTCTTCAGTCCTTTCATTTGATATACACTCTCTCTGCGATAACAAGTGAGGCGGTTGTGTCTACCTTAAGACACCGTAGTTTCCATGTACACTGACCAAACAGAAAGATGACAAAATCCTTGTTTAATTTGTTTGTCAGTTTTGAATAAACATTTATTTTTTTAAGTATCAGAAAGAGTGAGGAGACCCCACAATGCCTTATGTGGTCAAGTTCAAAGTATTGAGTCTCTTTAACAGCAAGATGACTTCTCAAGCAGCAGCATCCACAGCTTGAGAAAAAATCCACAAAAATTCAGAACAAGATGAAAAGCAGAAGTAAAAATATTTAAAGCAGCCTTTCACGATTCACAAAGCTTTCTTTTGTCTTCAAAAGACTTTTGAATAAAGTGCATGAGTTAGATTAACTACATAAATGGTGCTTTTATGGTTATTTTGCCATTTTTATAGCTTGACAGGAGGGGTGGGCTCTAAGATCAAAATCTTATATCATGATATGAGTAATTTTATGTTTCGATAACAATATATATCATGGTATATTAAAAAATATAGTAAAAAAAAAAACTTCATTTTAAGTAATTCTCACAATAATGCTACGTTTTACATTATGCCATATTTCAGTCTATGTTGTTGACCAATATTATTATTATTATAAACTTTCCTCGAAAGTCAAGATCTTAAGAAAATAATGCATACGTAAAATAAATAAATAATTCCAATGAAAATAATCACTTGCAGGAAATATAAAAAATTATGTAAACACTTCTGGCAGAAAACAAATATTAAAAATAAACCCCCCAAAAAAATTGGGACCAAATTAATGCGGAGCTCATCTTTTGGCCTTAAGAATAATAATAATAATAATAATTATTTTTGCTTGCTTCATTTTGAGGTAAAACAAATTGCTTGTATTACTAGAGATTAATTGTCGTGCGACACAGTTCTGCTCTGTGTTGGAGCCTACACTACGAATCTTGCACCATTTTTAATAACAAGCTCCTCTTATTTTTCTTAACTGGTTTGGGAGTCATCTTGTTGTGTGGAGATGTTTTTTCAGGGTTTTTCCTGGGTCAAAATTAATTGTGTAGCATGAGTGATCCCGCTCTGCGCTCTCCTTTAAATATCGAGAATCCTGCTGAACTCACACAAAATTTCATGCTCCAGATATAGTGCATGTGACACACATGAAACACAGATGCAGGTGTCAGATGAGATTCATATTAATCGAGATGAATTTCATTGAATTTTCTTGGGTGGCTGCCAAAGTTTTTTGAATGCCATAAAAACCCTGTTCACGTTTCTTCAATTCTTATGTGAATCACTTCCCACTGATAGATAAGCCCATGCTGCAAATAGTGGTGCACTGATCAGGAAATTTGAGGCCGATACCAATCTCCGATATATTTTTTTTTTTAATCACTAATATTGGCCAATACCGATTTTTGTTAAAGTGCCCTCTGACACACTTTTGCAAGTTATAAGCTGCAGTTATGTTTATGCCCCACAGAGTCAAATTATGGTAACACATAACAAAAAGGTTCCATTTGTTAAAATTATTTAACAAAATTCATGTAGTTAACATGAACTAATGAACTTAATGTGTTACAACATATACTAATACATTTTTAAAAGTTGTATTGGTTAACATTAATGGACTATGAACTAACATGAACTAACAATTTTTATTAACTAACATTGATTAAAAAATGCTGTAAAAATATATTGTTCATTGTTTGTTTATGATACCTAATGCATTAATTCATGTTAGAGAAATTAAACCCTTTTTATTAAGTGTTACCAAAATTACATAAAATGTACATTAATTGTGAATTGCTAAAATGTATTTGTATTGAAAACAGTTATTGATAGTCCTGTTGCCAATAACAAAAAGTCATTGTGATATATTGGCTACCAAAAACCATGAGAGCATCACACACTGCAGAGATACTTTCAAAAATAAGAAAAATATATCCATTATAAGCTCTAAAACTGCTCCATTTCTCAAATGATTTTGAGAAATCATTCATATCTATGATTTGTTATTCTGTCTTTGATATCTTGTTGTAACACTTCAATAATTATTATATAAATGTGCAAAGACGCAGTGCCATTAGTGAAGGTTAAACGGTTAAATATATCTGTTATTAGTGGTATTGTGTCCAACATTAATCTGATATAAATTGGGATCCTCACAGAATAGCGCTGGGGTGTATGACTGATGATGAGATATTGAGAGCACCTAGAGTGCGCATGTTTGATTGACATTGTTAGGGCTCATGTTGAAGAGAGTAAAGCTAAAAGCGCTCATGATTCCTCAAGCAATCTCTTACTCCACACAACATCTGATTGTCATGACTTGCATTACATCACGTGTACTCAGATTTGTACAACAGCATATTCATGTGAATTACATCATGTCTGAAAGTTTAAATTTGTGAATGCTTAGAATTGCCATCCACTCGCCCTCAAAAGGCCACTCTGTCATGCTTTAAGTGTTGAGCAAGCGCTCATTCATTAGAGTAGCAGTGTATATGTGATTCCCTGCGTGCAGCAAAAAAAGATTGGCGCTAAATATAGGCATGATCAGCTGATCACGGATTTAAGATAAATTTAGGCTGATTTAGATCTGTGGCCTACCGATCGGTGCGCCCCTAGCTGCGAACGTGGATATTGCAATATACTTGATATAGTCAAATCTCTTGATTGACACTTTATATATTGTGTCAACTCTATATTGTCACATTGCCCAGCCCTACTTGACAGTAACGACCATGACTAACGCACGGTATTAGATTTGGATTGCGTGTGTCTGACATATACCCAATCCGGTTAAAAACGCCTGTATCGGTGCATCCCTACATACAACTTCTCTTCTTTTTTTTGAGTTAATAATGTCTGTTATCAGTACAGAAGCTAAAACTGTCCTTTATCTGAAGGAAAGCATTTAAAGTGGATGACATGCTGTCCAGAGTGGAGAGGATGAAAGAGAAGCACGAGTCTCAGAGGTACTTGGCTTCTACTGATGTTTGGCAAGCTGTATTCTAATAAACATGTGAGACTAAATTAGCAGAAACAGCAGTTGTAGCCCCTATGTTTCCTAAAATGGCTGTTTCAGTTCTACTATATGGTTTTGACGGCCAGTGTTATTATAGGAAAATGTGGTGGAATCATTTCAGCCCCGAAGTGTGATTCTTGTGTATTTCAATTGTGATTTCAGTTTGGCTTCACACCTGCAACTGACATTCACTGGTTTTTTTCACAAGAATGGTGAGTTCAGTTCTGCCTGAATACAAAATGCTGTGTCAGATTGCAATGAAACATCTTTTGAAGGTTTTGATCCTATTGTTTTATTCCTTGACCAGATAAGCCATGTCAAAACTCAGAAAATGAACAAAACTCAGTCTCGCTTGAGGTGCTACTTGTCAAAGTCTGCCATAAAAAGCGCAAGGTGAGCTCTTCTTTCTATGTCTTGTCTCATTACATCATCCTGGCCAATGAAAAAACCTTGAGAAAATAGGAATGCTGACTTTAAAATATACTCCTTTTGTGTATATGAGAGCTTTGGACATATCATTAATTTTGCTCCCTCAGGATGTCAGCTGCCCTATAAAGCAAGTGCCTACTGGGAAAAAGCAGGTGCCTTTGAACCCGGATCTCAGCCAAACCAAGACTGGTGCCTTCCCTTCCCTTCTGGTTTCCAGCAATGAGTTTGAGCCAAGTAACAGTCACATGGTCAAATCCTATTCTCTGCTCTTCAGGGTGTCTCGCACAGGCAAAAGAGACCCCAACGGCTTCATCAGCTGTGAGGTGGATGAGAATATTGGTGAGTGAAAGTAGAAGGACACGGCGTGACAACTATTCAAAAGTGTAGGATGTGTGGAAAAACTTTGCGGGCCTCAAGTTTTCCACTCATTTCGTGGCATAAGTGTCAGGTTAATACAGTTGAAGTCAGAAGTTTACATACACCTTAGCCAAATACATTTAAACTCAGTTTTTCACAATTCCTGATATTTAATTGTATAAAACATTCCCTGTCTTAGGTCAGTTAGGATCACTACTTTATTTTAAGAATGTGAAATGACAGAATAATAGTAGAGAGAATTATTTATTTCAATTTTTATATCTTTCATCACATTTCCAGTGGGTCAGAAGTTTACATACACTTTGTTTATATTTGGTAGCATTGTCTTTAAATTGTTTAACTTGGGTCATAACTTGGGTAGCCTTCCACAAGCTCCTCACAATAAGTTGCTGGAATTTTGGCCCATTCCTCCAGACAGAAAATTTTTAACCCTTTTTCAGTTCTGCCCACAAATTTTCTATCGGATTGAGGTCAGGTCTTTGTGATGACCACTACAATATACCTTGATATTGGTTTTTCAGGCCGATGCCGATCTTTTGAAATCCGGGTCGGCCGATGGCCGATTAATGCTGCCGATTTAATTTGGCCGATAAGTGCTTGTTTTTAACCTCTTATTTGAACGTTTTATTTGAAAGATAAAATGTAACACAAATAATTACTTAAGAGAGACAAAATTTCTCAACAAGTACATTTATTGAACACTTGACCAATCTGCACTTGTAGACTTAAATTAAAAATGTATAATGTAAAAACATATTGTATAAATAATGTATAACAAATATATTAAATAAACAAAGCAGGTGTTACGAACTGCTCCGAGACACGAAGGTTGAGATCCAAATGCAGCTTTAATTAAGGGGCAATCCAGACACGTCAATATTCAGAGCATCCAAGAGAAGCACAGGCATAACTAGGGATGGGTATCGTTAAGGTTTTAATGGTATTACTACTCTTACCAATACTGTTTATCGATCCGGTACTTTAACAGTATTCTTAACGGTTCTTTTTGTTATATATATTACACAAAGATAAACATTATATAGGCACAGTGATTTAATTTCAGGAAGGTCTACTAACATTACTGTTCAGGTGTGGTCTAAAAAGAAATGTAAAAAAGTAATCAATTGTAAAATAACACTGCATAGTTTATCATAGATAGATTAATTCAGAAGTTATTAATTCAAGAGCTGTTAGTGATTTTCTCTTTGCCTTTTGTTGTTTGATTCGCAGTAATGGTTCAATCGTCAGCATGTTTATTAGACAGCTTCCCCTTTAAGACCGAGTTCAGATCTAATAGGCTTCTGATGCAGCATATTTTCTCCCAACTATTTCCATAACTACATCCATTTAAGACATAAACTGTGTTTAATCGAATCTCCAATCCGGTCTGGAGAATCTCCAAAAGTAGTCTATACTTTGCTTATCTCTTTGCGGTTTCATCAGACAAGAGAGCATTTCTCCATCTTTGTGTCCATGTGCACTTGCAAACTGTAGTCTGGCTTTTTTATGGTGCTTTTGGAGCAGCCTTACTGAGCAGCCTTTCAGATTATGTCAATATAGGCCTTGTTTAACTGTGGATATAGATACTTGTCTACCTGTGTCCTCCAGCATCTTCACAAGGTAATTTGCTGTGGTTCTGGGATTGATCTGCACTTTTTGCACCAAATTACGTTCATCTCTAGGAGACAGAATGTGTCTCTTTACTGAGTGGTATGATAGCTGCGTGGTCCCATGGTTTTTATACTTGCGTACCATTGTTTTTATAGATGAACATGGTACCTTTAGGCATTTGGAAATTGCTCCCAAGGATGAACCAGATTGTGGAGGTCCACCTTTTTTCTTTCTGAGGTCTTGGATGATTTATTTAGATTTTCCTTGATGTCAAGCAAAGAGGCACTGAGTTTGAAGGTAGGCCTTAAAATACATCCACAGGTACACCTTCAATTGACTCAATTTAACCAATCAGAAGCTAACTGACTAATTGCCTGAAGTGAATTTTACAAGCTGCTTAAAGGCACAGTTAACTTGGTGTATGTAAACCTCTGACCCACTAGAATTGTGATATAGTCAATTAAAAGTGAAACAATCTGTCTAAGCAATTGTTGGAAAAATGACTCCTGTCATGCACAAAGTAGATATCCTAAACGACTTGCCAAAACTATAGTTTGCTAATATGAAAACTGTGGAGTGGTTAAGAAATGAGTTTTAATGACTTCAACCTAAGTGTATGTAAACTTCTGACTTCAACTGTATCTGACGGAAAGGGACAACAATTTATAAAGTATCATTTTTTTCAGAAAATCTGATGGTGAGTGACTGACTGAAATCGAAACCTTTTCTCTCGTCTGTCCATGATGATGCTTGAATTGGTGTGAAGAGCAATTTAAGTCAGCACCCTACATTTTCAAACATAGTCTATACATTTAAGTGAGCACTGCCGACTGCATTTGTCGTACCCTTTGCCTTACAAATGTTGTGCTGATCATAAACAGAACCAATTAGAGACTATGCTTTTGTTTGTAGATGTAAAAGAGGAGCTTCCATCCAGAAAGAAGAGAAACTCTTCCCAAAGAGGTGACGGAGACACCACAGAAACATTTGTTGCACAGATGACTGTCTTTGATAAAAACAGGTTAGCTATATCAGTTCTTTCAAAAGGCTGAATTTCACTTGGGCCACGTTTTCACCTGGTATTAAGATTATTTTTTTGGTTATCAGATCACAAGTGGTCAGCGCTAAATGCAGGTGGAACCTGGGTATGAAACCTTTTGTGATCAGATCACTGAAACCCAGGGTTTCCCGCAGCACTTTGAAACTATGGCGGCCGCCTAAGCAACACACTCCTGCCGCCTTAACTACATCGTAAAAAATATATATGAGCGATATTCGCCGTGTTAATCTGTCCTGTTTTCTCCCTTTCCATCTTTAAATATGTGATAAGCCTTCGTGTTCGCTTCAGTCTTGTTATCAGCGCGTTCTTCCGCAGCGTTGCCGAGAGTGTGTGTGTGTGTTCATCTGAGCCTCATTGGTCTGTCACTGCTCGTCAATGTCAGAATATTTGAGATGATCAATCAAATCAAAGTAGGCGGGCTTTATGTTCACAGCGCGAATTTTAGCAGAGCGACTCGACAGTAAAGGAGCGACTCGACGCGCTTCAGTTTACGGTCGGTCAGGTGCGAGATAAGATGTAAGTTGCTAAACTAAACATTTGCTATTTGACAGTTTTTTTAGGTCATAAATGTTAAACGAATCACAAAAATGATCAGACAAATTAATAAACTTTTGTCTTTTTTCGCCATTTTGAACTGAAAATAGACCACTATGTGACGTGACTGATGTAATGTAGCCTAATAATTAATTTACTGTCATTGTGAGGGGACAAGACACATTAACCAGGGTACCCGCAGGATCTTAAAAGCATTGAAAAATAATCTCAAATTAAGGCCTTAAAAGTCTTGGAATTCGTTACAACGGTATTATATATTTTTTGCCTTTACTAGGATTAAGTTCATACCATAACAAAATGGACTGTTACTAATGCAGGCTAATTAAAAATTCATGCAACGTTGAGTGCATCCCGCACTCCACGTCATAGCAGAAAGCGCGAAAGCGTGCGCACCGTTACTATGGTTACTAGTCAAGTGAATTGCAGAACAAGATAGTAGCCAAGCGTAGTTTGTCTTCTGAAGTGGGAACATTTCAGTTTAATGCCAGAATTCAATAATTTAAACCCCAAATCAGAGCTTTTCTGTTAAAAGAACATGTTTTCTGCCCGGTCTTTTCAATGGTATCTGGCAATCATGCGCGCGCGCTCTCTAACGCAAGAAGCGCGGATGATCTGAAAACACAGACGAGCTGGAGTTCAGCAATCTTCATTTGAGATTGTCAACTTAAATTGAAGTGTCATTCAGTCGGCCTGTGTTCTGTCACGAGCGCTTAGCGCTGTTTGTGCTGAACAAAATGCAGGCTGATATCCCAGCAGTGTTTTTAATGTTGATGCAATGGTTCCCGAATATCCACACGATTTCAAATGTGACATTGATTTTATACAACAGTTAAAAAACAAAACAAAAGGGTAACATTAAGTGATTTACTACATTTAAAACAGTATAGTCAGGCTTATTGCTCTATTTTGCAATGAAATCTGTGGCTTTGAACGAATCGTGAGATTCAATGAATGATTCGATGACTCACACATAAAGACAATGTGTTACCTCCACCTACTGGCGATTTTAATATACTTTTATCTAATATTTTGTATTATATAAAAGTATATTATTTATATATATTTATATTTATATAATACTTTTATTAATATTAAACGATTTTAACATTGCCTATCTATTGAACATTGTTTTATTTAAGGCATTATTTTTTTTTTTAATGCTATTACAAAGGTAAAAAATGAAATGGGAAAATTGATTAAAGGGAGCAAATATTGTCCCTTAATGGAAAAGGTGTGACTGCAGTCTAAGTGGAAGAGGGGTATGGCACTCTAAAAAAATTAGAGAACCACGGAACTAAGGAAAAGGGATATGTAGAATTGCACAAGTGCCAAATACACCCCCCCCCACCACCACCCACCACCTTAACTAACACATTTTCTGCGGGAAACCCTGAAACCACATTAGGAGGTAGTAAAAAACGTATGTGTCCACATGACATTTGAGGTGTGAAACGCAATCATCCTTAAAAGGAATATTCCGGTTTCAATACAAGTTAACCCTCTGGGGTCTGAGGGTGTTTTGGGCCCTGGAGAAGTTTTGACATGCCTTGACATTTGTGCTTTTTTTTCAGTTGCTTAAAAACACATTAATGGCAAAAAAACTGATATCGCTGTATTCAGCACAAACTGGGCTAAACAAATATGTGAGCAACATGTTTGTACATGTTTGAATTTTTGAGAAAATAACGTTTATGCATGGTTTTTGAAAAAACTAAATTAAGTCTTTGCAATAAGGCCATATAACACCTACTAAACACCTGTCCACAAGACTTTTGAGAACTTACATAAAGACTTTACTTAATTTTAGACCTACACTACCGTTTAAAAGAACAGTTTTCTATTTGAATATATTGTAAACTGCATTTGTGATCAAAGCTGATTTCAGCATCTTCAGTGTCACATGATCCTTCAGAAATCATTATAAGATGGTGATTTTCTAATATGGGAATATTTAAAGTGGATTTTACGCATTTAACCTGAACACATATTTGCAAGCATAATGAGGCAGCATAAACACTAGTTAAAATATAATCTAAACATAAAATATAATCATATTATTTTGATATTATATTACGTATCATATTTATGTCATACAGCATACAATTTAAATACCTGCTTTAGCAGAAACAGCATTTAAATGTAAGTCATTTCTCGCCTATTTGGACATGTTTCAAATTTCAATCTCTGAATCCTGGCTGGCAAGTCTGGAAACAGTCCCACTAGTAAAATATGTACATGTTTATATAAAATATCATGTCAACTAATGAAAACTAAATGACTTACTCGTCCGAAATTGTATCCTCGGCTGGATCAAGTCTCTCTTCAAAATACAAAGGTTCATCGGAGTCCCGCTCTTCTTCTGAGGAAAATTGTAACTCTTTGTCATTGTCCAGGAGTTTTCTCACTTGTGTATCGTGCTGTCTTTCAAACGCACAGAAAAGTGAATGACTTTGTTTTTAAGGCACAGTCGGGGGCATTTACCATTTGATTTGATCGTGTCTGCACATTAGCGTATGAATGGCGCGCTCTGCTGGTGGTGTGATCACATTAGAGATAATTCACTGAGCCAGTAAAAACTGTACATCGCTTTGTTTCACACAGATTACATTGCAGGAGAAATTTTACATTTGAATTGTTTTATTTAAAAGTAGACATTTTAAGCTTTCTTTAGACATATGTTTCAAGCTTGTGTGACAAGTATTCGCAGAGTTTCAGTTCATTTTTGTGACGTGTTTCAGATATATGCTCGCGAACCCAATGACTGCTTACAGCTCACCCTTTTTATTTTCTTTATTTTACAAAAGCACAAGGTTTTGTTGTAATTGTGAGTGTACACAAATAAAAGTAGACCCTTTATAGTCTCTAATGATGTCTTACACTTACCTGTATGCGGAGAATTTTGTTATTTCCGCTGTAATGACATGAAATTTGCATATGAAAAAATTGTTAAAAGCTATATTAGGAAGAAGGAAATAACAGTACACACAGTAGTCCAGCAACTATGGATGTCATGTCCACATTAGCAATTGCATTTTCTCAAAAAATACAGAATCAGACCAATTGTACATAGAGTGCATAATAAATAAGAAATGTACTTATTGCACACGTGAAGCGCTTTTACTTTGAAGTTGCACTCACGCTCGTGCGGATCCAGCACGCGCAGCAATCTCCAGACAGTTTAAACAGCCTGCTTGGATTGTCACAGACTGACCGTCACAATTTGTGAACCAGAAAAACTTTTTATCCTGATCCTGAAGTTTTGATTCTGGCTGATAGAATATGAGCTTCAGAGGAAGATATTAGATGAGCGCTCGACGAGAAGAAAACGCTGGATTTTCGTGAGGTACGTGAATTACATCCATTTAAACGAGAGATCTGCATATTTGCAAACAATACAGTATATACTAGAAGTTTTATTGATATTTGCCCTATATCATTAGAAAAGAAAGTGTAATGTGGTCTAAGGCTGATAGAATACGTAGAGGTAAATGGATGATGGATCTGCTCAAGTTATGTGAGGTTTGTTTATTATCTATTTAAACTAGATATGTGCATATTTATAGATGGAATATTAGATTTATTGATATTTGTCTTTTAATCATTAGACAAGACAGATTAAAAGGAACTGTTGAGGAGAGGGAGAATAAAACAGGCCAGAACTTTAACATTAACAACTTTAACTCTAGCTGTGTTTACATGGACAATTCTTTTTCTTTTTTTTTTTAATCGGAATGAATGAAATCAGTATGATCGACGATTCAATACGATCAATTATTATGAACGTACTGTTTACATGACCGCTACATAAAGTGATCGGGTTGATGTGCTCGTTTATACACTGGTGGCTAAAATTTTTGAATAATGTATAGATTTTGCTCTTATGGAAAGAAATTGGTACCTTTATTCACCAAAGTGGCATTTTGCTGATCACTATCACAATACACACAGTATAGTCAGGACATTTATAATATGAAAAATTATAATTAGGAAAAAAAGAATCAGAACTTCTTAAACTACTTCAAATTGTTCTCATTAAAAAGTAGACAGCTTTGCAGATCCTTGGCATTCTAGCTGTCAGATTGTACAGTTCCTCAGGTGACATTTCACCCCATGCTTCATACATACCATAGATGTGGCTGTCTTGTCTGGCACTTCTCACGCATCTTACAGTGTAGCTGGTCCCACAAAAGCTCAATGGGTTTAAGATCCATAACACTCTTTTCCAATTATCTGTTGTCCAATGTCTTTTTGTTTTTCTGTTTCAAAAGTGTCTGTCTTTGCAATTCTTCCCATGAGGCCGGCACCCTCGAGTCTTCTCTTTACTGTTGTACATGAAACGGGTGTTGAGCGGGTAGAATTCAATTAAGCTGTGAGTTGAGGACATGTGAGGCATCTATTTCTCAAACAAGAGACTCTGATGTACTTATCCTCTTGTTTAGTTGTACATCTGGCCTTCCACATCTCTTTCTATCCTTGTTAGAGCCAGTTGTCCTTTTGTCTTTGAAATCTTGAATGAAATTTTGTATGAAATCTTCAGTTTTTTGGGAAATTTTAAGCTTTGTATGGCCTTCACTCCTCAAAACAATGATTGACTGACGAGGTTCTAGAGAAAGCAGTTTCTTTTTTGCTGTTTTTGACCTAATATTGACCTTAAGACATGCCAGTCTATTGCATACTGTGGCAACTCAAAAACAAACACAAAGACCATGTTAAGCTTCATTTAAGGAACCAAATAGCTTTCAACTGTGTTTGATATAATGTCAAGAGATTTTCTTGTAACAAATTAGCCATTTAACATGATTACTCAAGATTAAGGTGTTGGAGTTTTGTCTTCTGGAATTGCGGCCTGTCTAGATTGAAAAGACAGCGGAAATGTTCTCCGTACGATTGCACACAGTGTGATTGTAGCTCAGCTTTGTCCATCATGCATGTATACACTGGCTTAAGACCATAACAGGCCTCTGTGTGCGAAAGTTAAATAATGGTCTCCTTTTCTTTTTACCCATAGAAAACCATTAGTTATGCTTTATTTCAAATTATGGAGAGGCTATATATTGGAGAATCAAACATCTGTCACTCCTTTTGCCATGATGATTCAGATAGATCACTAATTATTACTTTGTTCTGTGACATATTTCAAGTGTACTGCATCTACAGTGCATCCGGAAAGTATTCACAGCGCTTCACTTTTTCCCATTTTTTTCTTTTATGTTACAGCCTTATTCCAAAATGGATTAAATTCATTATTTTCCTCAAAATTCTACAAACAATACCCCATAATGACAACGTGAAAGAAGTTTGTTTGAAATCTTTGCAAATTTATTAAAAACCAAAAAAAATCTAATGTACATAAGTATTCACAGCCTTTGCCATGACACTCAAAATTGAGCTCCAGTGCATCTTGTTTCCACTGATAATAATGAGATGTTTCTACAACTTGATTGGAGTCCACCTGTGGTAAATTCAGTTGATTGGTCATGATTTGGAAAGGCACACACCTGTCTAATATAAGGTCCCACAGTTAAAAGTGCATGTTAGAGCACAAACCAAGCCATGAAGTCCAAGGAATTGTCTGTAGACCTCCGAGACAGGATTGTATCGAGGCACAGATCTGGGAAGGGTTCAGAAAAATTTCTGCAGCATTGAAGGTCCCAATAAGCACAGAGGCCTCCATCATCCGTAAATGGAAGAAGTTTGGGACCAACAGGGCTCTTCCTAGAGCTGGCCACCCGGCCAAAATGAGCGATCGGGGAGAAGGGCCTTAGTCAGGGAGGTGACAAAGAACGAGATGGTCACTCTGACAGAGCTCCAGCGTTTCTCTGAGGAGAGAGGAGAACCTTCCAGAAGAACAACCATCTCTGCAGCACTCCACCAATCAGGCCTGTATGGTAGATTGGTTTGATGGAAGCCAGTCCTCAGTAAAAGGCACATGACAGCCCGCCTGGGGTTTGCCAAAAGGCACCTGAAGGACTCTCAGACCATGAGAAACAAAATTCTCTGGTCTGATGAAACAAAGATTGAACTCTTTGGCCTGAATGGCAAGCGTCATGTCTGGAGGAAACCAGGCACCGCTCATCACCTGGCCAATACCATCCCTACAGTGATGCATGACTAGTCAGGATCGAGGGAAAGATGAATGCATTAGTGTACAGAGACATCCTTGATGAAAACCTGCTCTGGACCTCAGACTGGGGCGAAGGTTCATCTTCCAACAGGACAACGACCCTAAGCACATAGCAAGATAACAAAGGAGTGGCTACGCGACAACTCTGTGAATGTCCTTGAGTGGCCCAGCCAGAGCCCAGACTTGAATCCGATTGAACTTTTCTCTGGAGAGATCTGAAAATTGCTGTGCACCGACGCTCCCCGTCCAACCTGATAGAGCTTGAGAGGTCCTGCAAAGAAGAATGGGAGAAACTGCCCAAAAATAGGTGTGCCAAGCTTGTAGCATAATACTCAAAAAGACTTGAGACTGTAATTGGTGCCAAAGGTGCTTCAACAAAGTATTGAGCAAAGGCTGTGAATACTTACAGTCAGGTCCATAAATATTGGGACATCGACACAATTCTAATCTTTTTGGCTCTATACACCACCACAATGGATTTGAAATTAAACGAACAAGATGTGCTTTAACTGCAGACTTTCAGCTTTAATTTGAGGGTATTTACATCCAAATCAGGTGAACGGTGTAGGAATTACAACAGTTTGTATATGTGCCTCCCACTTTTTAAGGGACCAAAAGTAATGGGACAGATTAACAATCATAAATCAAACTTTCACTTTTTAATACTTGCTTGCAAATCCTTTGCAGTCAATTACAGCCTGAAGTCTGGAATGCATAGACATCACCAGACGCTGGGTTTCATCCCTGGTGATGCTTTGCCAGGCCTCTACTGCAACTGTCTTCATTTCCTGCTTGTTCTTGGGGCATTTTCCCTTCAGTTTTGTCTTCAGCAAGTGAAATGCATGCTCAATCGGATTCAGGTCAGGTGATTGACTTGGCCATTGCATAAAATTCCACTTCTTTCCCTTAAAAAGCTCTTTGGTTGCTTTCGCAGTATGCTTCGGGTCATTGTCCATCTGTACTGTGAAGTGCCGTCCAATGAGTTCTGAAGCATTTGGCTGAATATGAGCAGATAATATTGCCCGAAACACTTCAGAATTCATCCTGCTGCTTTTGTCAGCAGTCACATTATCAATAAATACAAGAGAACCCGTTCCATTGGCAGCCATACATGCCTACGCCATGACACTACCACCACCATGCTTCACTGATGAGGTGGTATGCTTTGGATCATGAGATGTTCCTTTCCTTCTCCATACTCTTCTCTTCCCATCACTCTGGTACAAGTTGATCTTTGTCTCATCTGTCCATAGGATGTTGTTCCAGAACTGTGAAGGCTTTTTTAGATGTTGTTTGGCAAACTCTAATCTGGCCTTCCTGTTTTTGAGGCTCACCAATGGTTTACATCTTGTGGTGAACCCTCTGTATTCACTCTGGTGAAGTCTTCTCTTGATTGTTGACTTTGACACACATACACCTACCTCCTGGAGAGTGTTCTTGATCTGGCCAACTGTTGTGAAGGGTGTTTTCTTCACCAGGGAAAGAATTCTTCAGTCATCCACCACAGTTGTTTTCCGTGGTCTTCCGGGTCTTTTGGTGTTGCTGAGCTCACCGGTGCATTCTTTCTTTTTAAGAATGTTCCAAACAATTGATTTGGCCACACCTAATGTTTTTGCTATCTCTCTGATGGGTTTGTTTTGATTTTTCAGCCTAATGATGGCTTGCTTCACTGATAGTGATATCTCTTTGGATCTCATATTGAGAGTTGACAGCAACAGATTCCAAATGCAAATAGCACACTTGAAATGAACTCTGGACCTTTTATCTGCTCCTTGTAAATGGGATAATGAGGGAATAACACACACCTGGCCATGGAACAGCTGAGCAGCCAATTGTCCCATTACTTTTGGTCCCTTAATCGGGACACCATGCAATTAATTCAATTAAAAAATTGTATCGATTGACAGCCCTAATAAATATATAAAAACGTGAACATCCATAAATTTCATAAAAAGATGCCAGGTGGAAACAGGAATGCGTCTCGGCTGACCACATTTAATCAAATCACCGAAAACATCAAATCTTAATACAAGTTGGAAACAGAGCCTTAGAGGTGCCAGAAAATGTATGGCCTCTGTTCTTTTTGAGACACACTACAGCTGATTAAAGGCAATTGTTTTTCAGACGGTTGCAGCTGCTGGATGGGGAATATGAGGTGTCCATGCAAAAGATCGAGGAATGTCCAGTCAGCAAGAAGAGGGCCACATGGGAGACCATTCTGGATGGAAAGGCTGGTTATATCTGCTGTTAATAAGCTGTTTTACCTTTTTAAGTTCTGGACAGAAGCATTTAATAAGTGTTGAGTTTCTTCAGTCAAAGGTTGTGTATGTGGGTCTGCTGCTGGATGGGTGTTTTTTATTTTATTTTTTTTATAATATTTTATCAAAGATTTATATCAAAAGATCACTTCACTCTTATTGCTTTCCAGCTCACCAAGTCATGTATTTGAAAGTAGGAATGCCATAAAATATCAATATAGAGTATTGATCGCCACGTTATTTTCTAGATTTTTATTTTCACTTTTTTGATCCATCGACATATTAACATCACTGTCAGTTGGCCTTCTGTTTAATGTAGTCTGCCATAATAGCTTTGGGAGACCACAAGCGAGTGATGCTGGATGCAGGTAGGACAAGGCACAGGGTATCCCTTAAAGGATGCATCAACGCGGCAGGTGGCAGTCCAAAATAAGTTTTGGATCTTGTCACCATACACACAAAAGTTATGAAGGTTTATGAGTGACGTTATTGAGTTTTTCCGCATTAGTGTATGAAACCGGTTTAACTGGACAAACTGAAATATTATAAAATGGTGATGTTTATTATGCGTTTTCTGTATGTAGCCTTGAAAAGTTTTCATTCAAGCTGTCAAACCACAAAAAGGCATACTTGTAACTGAAAGTACATTCCAAATACATCCCAGTGATGGCTAGAGTAAATCTGACATGTGATTTGGGTCAAATTTAATGGAGAAGGATGCGAGTTGCTACGTGGTACTGCAGAATTTTGAGCAGCCTCCTGGGTCGTAGCTGGGCAGGCACCACTTACAGATGCCAAGTGGTGGCGGCAGAGTGTTTACATTCATAGAAAATAATTGTTTCTAATTTAAGAACGCACCATGTCAGACGTGTCCGGTCTGTGACCCCCTTTAACTTACCCTGCCATTCAAAATTGACCAAAGTTGTGTTGATAAATATGTTTGAAGAGACAAAGACTAATGTGCAAGGAGCGGCCCTATTAATATCTGAAAAGATGTGGATTTAGCTCGATAATAAGAGGGAACATTTTATTTAAAAATTTTAATCTGATTATCTACATGTAAAAAAAAAATGGCATCAATCCCAAGCCTAATAAAAACTGTTCAGTTATTATAATTATAATTTTGTGTTTAAAAAAATATAGGCTGGTGATTGCAACTGTGTTTCTTGTATTTTAAAGAGGTTGCCCCCATTTGAGACCTTCTCTCAGGGACCCACTCTGCAGTTCATTCTTCACTGGACGGGTGACCCCAGTGACCCTTCAACAGCCCCTGTGGCCAAACCTCTATCCACCCGCAATTCAGACATCAGCACCACAGAGAGCAGACCCAGCACTCTCCGACCTGCACCTTTAGGTAAGGGAGCAAACCAGCATCTGATCTCAGATAAGTTTGGTGCATACAATCATGCCCTCTTCTGTTACAAAATATTCCAAATTATAATCTGATGGACATTAGCATAATGAAAAAATAAGGATATGTAACTTTGAAAGGTTTCATTTCCATAATATCTGATGGAGTTTTGTGATTGATCTGTACTGCTAAATCATAGTTGTTTATAGGCTGATTTATTTCTCTCAGTGGTAAAGGATTCAGTGAACACCAGCATACAGACTCGGAGAGAGTCCCCCTGTGAACCCAGACAGAAACTACGCATCTTTTACCAGGTCTGATTTTTGAACTCTTTGAAATAGTACATTATGTATATTGCACTGTTTTTAAGGGATAGTTCAGCTAAAGAAAAAAAATTCTGTCATAATTTACTGTTTCTTCCTTGGAACACACACAACTAGAGATTTAAGGTAGAATGGTAGGGACTGGCAGCCATGGGCAGTTCTAGGGTCAGTGTATAACCGGGGCTTAGCCCAGAGACATCCTTGTATGCATCATTATACACGGGATACACTTTAAAATATGTTTAAAAGATGCGTCGGCAAAAAGTCCATTTTTAAATGAAGTAATCTTTCACTATTGTTTAAGAAATACAAAGACAATTGATTTATGCCTGAGCAGACAGGGAGTTGGAAACGCCATGCGAGCAGAAGGCGTGTGAGCGATTGAGCTCTGTGCACTTTTTGTTTTTAAATTATTTTCATGTTATAATCCCGTGAGATTCGATACACCTGGTTACATATTTGTTCTTTGAGGTAAACATGGCAAAGAAGTCAAAATCCTCAGACTCTGGAGACATTAAAAGACACGTACGTGCTCAAGCTGAAACCTCTGATAGGCCTGCAGACCGGGGACTCGATTTGCATGGTGCGGCCGGGGAAATTCTGCATCAACTGTTCATGTTTGTGATGCTGACGAAGGTTGCTGCTGATTTGTAGGATCCTGCTGTAAAACGTGGATCGATTACGGTGATGCAAACAAAATTCTGAGTTGGTTACAAGGGTGGCAGATGTTGAGAAACGGATCGATTATCTGGAGTCTTCGGAAAGGGAATTATCTGCTAATCCGTTCGCAACCAAAATAGCCCTGGGACACATTTTGGAAAAACTGGAAAATCTAAAAAATAGAAGTATATGGGAAGGATGTCCGCAAAGTATTTGTGTTCCAAACAAGCACTGTCCTTCATAAATACATTGGAGTAGTGTTGTCACGGAACCAAAATTTCAGTAGTCGGTACCAATACCAGTGAAATTTCACTGTACTCGATACCATTTTTTGGTACCAAAGCAAAAACAGGTTACTAAACAACACTCTTTTATTAACAAAGTCTACAAAACATTAGCAGCAGAACTAAGAACAAAAATATGCCATTGGATCTCTCATTGTCCTTCATACCTTGTAATACACTTTTAATTGTAAATCCTGTAGGTCAATTAAAAACTGTATAGAAAATTAGAGAGAAAACAACTTTTTGTTATGTCGAGATCACGAGAAAACAACTTTTTGAGAAATAATAATAACGCAAGGCCTCTTTGAGCTTCCGTATAAATGCAGTAAAATTGCTTTATTAAAGTTAAAATAATACAGAAGCAGGTCATGTTAATAACTATAAACTCAGAAACTGGCATTTCTCTGTGTGGTCGGTGCCTCTTCTATGAGTTGCGCGAATGTCCCGATCTACGGGGGAGAGATTGAAACTTCACTTCACGCTTGTTTATTTAGGCCTTTTTTTAGTACTTGGTAAAAACTTAAATTAAAAGTTGCAAAAGTTGAAGCAAATCTTATATAAGTGTTCAAAAATACTTTAAGCATACATTGTTCAGTTTTGTTATAATTAAAAAACAATAGATTTAAATTAAAGTGTTGCTCAATGGCAAATTTTTGTTCTTTGTTCTGCTGCTAATGTTTTGTAGACTTTGTTATTAAAAGAGTGTTGTTTAGTAACCTGTTTTTGCTTTGGTACCGAAAATGGTATCGAGTACCGTGAAATTTCAATGGTGTTGGTACCGACTACTGAAATTTTGGTACCGTGACAACACTACATTGGAGTGAGTAACCCATTCAGTGTTTTTTTTTTTTTTTTTTATGTGAGTGGATTGACACAATGAACATACACTCAATTGCCCGAGGAAGCTGGGCACCATTTATTTAATTTTTTTGGTTAATGTTGGTTCCTCCTAGTGGCTGGAGTTTGTTTTGTGGTATAACACTTCTTCAAGAAACTTTTGCATTGACAGAAGTTCGCTTTTGCACTGGGGTTCCCGGCCAGATTGAGGATGCTGGGAATGGCTGCAAAATATCTACATGCCCACACATA
This sequence comes from Xyrauchen texanus, assembly GCF_025860055.1. Classification (NCBI taxonomy): domain Eukaryota; kingdom Metazoa; phylum Chordata; class Actinopteri; order Cypriniformes; family Catostomidae; genus Xyrauchen; species Xyrauchen texanus. Next base: position 16,902,070 of record NC_068288.1, read on the forward strand.
GGATGTCTTTTATGAAGTTGATGGACTAAGTCATATTGTATTTTTAATTTTTTTTTATGGGGCCTCAGAGTGAATTTGACTCTTGACCATCCAAGGAACCGGGATGCCTGTTTTGTTTCTATTTGTGCTGGTTCCGCCTAGCAGCTGGAACGGCACTGCTACGGGACATTTGTGGATGAATCTGTTTGTTCCTTCTGCTTATGCCTTCTTTTGGCTGGAGTTTGTTTTGAGTATTTTTGCGGGACAGTGGAATGATTATGACATGAATGGCTTCATCATATTGGTTGGAATTTGTTTTGTGGAGGATCACACCTTCAAAACAGTTCTGTGAAGAAATCTACAAATTCTTTGTGTTTACACTCTCCATTGGCTGGAGTTTGTTTTACAAATAATTTTCTGTTATTTAATTTTGCCCCTCAAAATTTGTGCAGAAGCACCAGACTTGAGCGGTCCTATGGCAAAGTTGTTGCAGGGGCTCTCGTAGGTGTACATGGACATAGGGATTGACGCTGGTTTGCGCTGCTGTATGCAGGGTTGATGCGGAGGTTTTTCTTTTTTCTGTTTGTTTGGGGTTTAATCATTGCATTAATGTTGGAATGTGGTCTGTTATAAAATTATTCTATTATATCAAAATGTCAGATGTTAATATGGGTGGGTTATCATTCTCCATGTGGAATGTGAATGGGTTGGGGCACCCCATAAAAAGAAGGAAGGTTATTTCTCTTCTTAAACATAAGAAATGTGATAGTGTTTCTTCAAGAGACACATATTTCCCCACAAGAAGCTGTAAAATTTGGGAAGATATTGGCTGGATATGTTTTCTTTAGTGCTTGCTCAATTAAGAGCAGGGGAGTCATTATGTGGATAAAAAAAACATCTACAGTTCTAATGTCTCAAACAGATCAAAGATAAAATAGGGAGAATCATTATTGTTTTACCAGAAATTCAGGGGAAAGGGTTGGTTTTGGCTAATAGTTACGCACCTAATGTTGATGATCAGGGTTTTTTTTTTTTATTGAACTAGAAGGGCTGTTGCAAGCCGCTGTCACCCCTTATGATATAATATTGTGTAAGCCCCCTAGAGCAACATTGACATTTCACAGGATGTGTAAAATCTTGCTGATATTTGGCGACTTTTGATCCCATCTGGTAGGGACTATACATTTTTTATTCTAGAATAGATTTTTTTATATATATAAATATCTAAGCCCCTCATTTCATCTGTTGTTGTTTTTTTCAATTGGAAATATCAAGGACAAAGATCCAAGTGAGTGTAAAATTATCGTCCACTTTCCCTGATCCTGCTAGATGTCAACTAACAGAGTAAGTTATGACATCTCTTATACATATAGACCTGGTTTATTAGGGGCCGTATCTCTTCTGATAACATTAAGCGTTTCATCATTATCATGTGTTCAGTGGCAAATGATCAGTCTCCAGTTGCTGCCATTTCACTTGATGCCGAAAAGGCATTTGATATGGTAGAATGGGATTAAATTTAAGATTTTGGAAATGTATGGGTTCGAGAGTAAATTTTTTGTTTGGGTTAAGTTACTTTATAGACAACCGGTAGTGGAGGTACAAACAAATGTATTAATTTTAGATTATTTTACTCTGAATAGGGGCACTCGGCAGGGTTGCCCGCTTTCCCCATTATTGTTCTGTCTTGCCCTGGAACCATTAGCCGCCGTGATAAGAAAGGAGAATTTTCCAGGGGTAGTGGCGGGAGGTGTGGTGCATAAGCTTCTGCTTTACGCAGATTATATTTTATTATTTGTCTCTGAACCTACTAAATCTATGCCTTGCCTCCACAGAATTATTAATTCCTTTTCCAAGTTCTCAGGATACAAAGTCAATTGGTCTAAATCCAAAGCTTTGGCTCTGACAAAATTCTGCCCAGTAACGGCTTTCCAGCCATGCACCTTCCAGTAGCCCAAACAGGGCGTTAAGTATTTGGAGATTTTATTCCCAGCAAATTTGTCTGATTTAGTTAGTGTTAATATTGACCCTTTAATAAAAAGGTTTTCGAGCAATGTGTGCAGGTGGGCTTCATTACATTTATCGATGATTAGGGAAGGTTAATGTTATAAAAATGAATTGTATTCCAAAATGTAACTACCTGCTACAATCTCTCCCTGTAGATGTCCCCCTCTCTTATTTCAAGCAATTTGATAACATAGCAAAGTCCTTCATTTGGAATGGTAAGCATCCCAGATTGCATTTCAATACGTTACATAGGCCGATTGACAAAGGTGGGTTAGACCTACCCAAGATTTAGTTTTATTACTGCGCGTTATTACAGTCTCAGATATTTGGCTCATTAGTCACTTAGACCTGAGAGAACCCCTCCCTGGTTTGTTATTGAACAGGAAGTTATTGCCCCTATTTCACCATTGCAAAGTCTCTGTATCAAAATAATCAAAGAAGTTAAGTTACACCCCGTTATTTCACATTTACACTCGGTATGGAAAAGAGTGTTCGGAATGTTCAAATCTGACATTTATTTAAATGTTGCCTCGAGCATATGGCAGAACACAAGACTGTGTATTGGTAAGTCCCCTTCTGCTGGTCAGAGTGGATTGTGAGGGGGTTGCTACACTTGGTGACCTATTTGAGAGTGGAGTGTTGAGATCGTTTGAAAATTTGGTTCAACATTTTGGGATCCCCAGATCTCAGTTTTATATGTATTTACAACTGTGTCACCTGCTTTGTACTGTTTTTGGGAGTAGCACATTTCCCCCTAAAGCGGCAGATACTCTGGGAGAGGTGATTTGATGTCTCCATGACCTATTCCAAAAGCAGTAGTGTGTTAATTCAGAGTCTGTGGTATAGAGCTTTAACTTCTCCAAGAGAGTATGGGAGAAAGATTTCAACTTTGTATTGGAGGAGTGAGTATGGGCTAGGATTCTTAAAAATGTTAAGTGTGAGATGCAAGGGTGCAATTCAAAATTTTGCATAGATTTTATTGGACCCCCTATAGATTTTGTAAGCTTGGTCTTAAAGACACAGCCACCTGCTGGTGATGGCAATCGGAGGATGGAGACATGGCCCATGTATTTTGGTAGTGTGTTGAGATACAGAAATTCTGGTTGAAGGTTCCGGATTTGTTTGTCCGGAAATTAGGCAGGTTTTGGAAGGCTCTCCAAATATATATATATATATATATATATATATATATATATATATATTTATTTATATTGTTTTTAATATGTGACAAAACGTTATGCCTGCGCATAAACTTTTTAGACCTACCAACTGCTTTATTCCAACACTACAGACAATCATCAGCAATCCTTCTTTATAATACTGCTCTATGCTATTATGATATGACAGAGAAACGAGTTAAAAAAAAAATAACAAATGAAAATAATATAATGATGAAATCTATAGTTATCAGTTACAGGGCTGAAAATGCAATCAAAAGCGTTATAGAGTAGTCACACGCACCTGAAGCAGGCACATCTTGCTGTTGAAGTGCTGATGCCGGCTGAGGCTGTTTGTCCATCCATTTAAATATTCTATAAAGACAAGTGCTCATCAAGTGCTCATCTACAAGCAGTCTGTCTGAAGCAATCGTAGTAATAACATCCAAAAGTTCCAATCTCATTGGCTGGATCATATGCAACTTCCTATCCACGATTGGCCAGTTTACATGTAAGTCAGTACTACTAGTCTCAGTGGGCGGTTCTTGTCAGGAGTGAATGAAGCCCACCCCTAGTGCGGCCTCTGCTGACAGCTTGAGTCACCATTCACTTTCATTGCATCTTGTTTCCTTACAATGAAAGTGAATGGTGACTGAGGCTGTCAGTATTTAACATTTTTGTGTTCCTCAGAAGAAAAAAGTAATGAGGATGAGTAAAAGCACATGGTACATATGCGTTACTGAAACTGAATTCAAATGTAACATTTTCACCTAGTTTTCTGGACAACCAGCTACATAAATAAAAATGAAAAATCTCAAAATATTATGTAGCATGCAGGTATTTCTTTTCATCCCCAGTTTCTATATAACAATAACACCCGTCAGCAGACAGAGGCCAGAGACGACCTGCACTGTCCCTGGTGCACACTCAACTGTCGCAAACTGTACAGCCTGCTGAAACACCTCAAACTCTCCCACAGCAGATTTATCTTCAACTATGTGGTAAGAACAGTAGGACTCGTTCATGAATATCTGCATGCTTCATGTTAATGTATAAAAGTATCCAAGAGGTTGTTTTATTCAGTCTAAATATTATCAGGATATAACTTGTTAAAAGAACAATTTTATTAGTTTAATATTTCTTGCATAAGTTATCAGACTATTGACCCTTTGCTAAGCTCCCCTTGGTTATGGTTGCTTGCTCTGACAAGCTCTGCAGAACTCCCCATTGGAATGAATTGGAGATTGCTGTTAGTGATGTGTTTGGATATTAAATATTAACGGAATGGATAATATTTTTACGCGGGCTGTCAAGAGTAACATTGTCATGCATATTTATTTGAAGTTTTTTTTGTAAAACAAATTGTTAAACTACAAAGTTATTTGATTAAAAACTGTAGACTGTGAATCAGAATCAAGGCAAACGATTATTACGATCACTTGAAAAGAGAAAAACTTCATTTATTAGGGATTACAAATTTAATAACATTAGTGTAAATAAACAAAGCTGTTTATAACATCTCGTAACACTCATTTTGATGCTGTGAGCTGTTTATTTACTTTTACTTTGACTTGAATCAATACATTAATTAACATTCAGTTTTTAGCTTTAATTTACCTTGGAACAAATGTAGGTATCGTTGCAGATGCTATATGTTCATTTTGGAATGAGGGTGGACACAGTTTAATCCATAACATGCTCTTCTCTTGATTTATTGAAAGATAAAAACCAATTCAAAAGAAAAGAAAAACACTGCAGGTGTCCTCTCTGTGTAACTCATGTCACTAATACAAATGACCCGGCAACCACTTGTTTAAATTTTTTTTTATTGTTTTGATTAAATCCCACTTAAGTACTCAAACGCACATTATTTCCATATGCTGTCGCTGGAAAATAGCAAATGCGTCAGAGTAATGGCAGCAGGGCAACAGTTGCCAAGACAGGATTGGTCAGAAGCGTTTTTAAGGCGGGGCTTAGTGAAAGGTCAATTCTTCATATAGCAGTTTACGTGAAACTTTAATTGCAACAGAACTGGGAGTAGGGATTTGAAAGGAGAAATGTTTATCATGCTATAATCATTGATCAGATGTACAAAATGTGACCCAATGCCATTCTGTGATGCCAAACAAAATTTAGTCTTAAGATGGTAAACTTTCCCTCCATTTTCCAGCCTCACCCTAAAGGCGCTCGGATAGACGTGTCGATAAACGAGTGCTATGATGGCTCTTATGTGGGAAATCCACAAGACATCCACAGCCAGCCTGGCTTTGCCTTCAGCCGTAATGGCCCTGTGAAGAGGACGGCTGTGACCCACATACTCGTCTGCCGGTATGAAATCGGGATGCTGTCTATGTATTTTGGGAATGTTTTTTGTTTGTTTTCTATTGACTCAAGGGTTATTTGGTCTCTGTTTTAAACTATATAATAATCTATATTTTTCATCTAACATCATGAGAGTTTATGCTACATGTTCTTTTTACACATACACACTAGGGGTGGTTCAAATCTGATTTTTCCAATGCATCATGAGCTTCATGATCTTTATTTGAACAATCTCAATATTGATTCTTAAATCCCCTTAAATTCACTGTGCAACCCTCAACTACAATGTGAGGAAATCCAGAATGTTACCCATGTTCAATGTCTCTCTCCCTCTTAGGCCAAAGCGAACCAAGCCGAGTTTGTCTGAGTTTTTGGAGTCAGAGGACGGTGAGCCTGAGCAACAGCGGACCTATGTGAGCGGACACAACCGTCTGTATTTCCACAGTGATAGCTGCATGCCCCTTCGGCCACAGGAGATGGAGATGGACAGTGAGGATGAGAGGGACCCTGAGTGGCTCAGAGAGAAGACCGCCACGGTAAATGGCTCATCAAGTATATCCCATTATCAATTAGATAGTAATTAGTGCTGCACGATTAATCATATCGCAATTGCGATATCAGCCTGGGCAAATGCTGCGATTGTATTAAATAAATAAGTGCATGTGTTGACGTGACAGCCCATTCTCTCTGAGAGCTGTTAGTCCATTTTCTACACCTCTAATAAAAAGATGACCAGTCAGTCTCAGTTTAGGGAGTGGCACGTGTGGTAACGTGAGATTCCAGTGTGCAGCGTGGAAATCAAGTGAAGATGGATGCCGAGCAGACCGACACTGAACTGGTGGCCAGAAAAAAATAACACAGAAACACAGATCACAGCTTGGCGATATGTCTTTATTTTATCCTTAATTAAAGTTCATATAATACGGTAACGTGCCATGTAAATAAACACAAACTCCAAAACTGTCATTCTCTGTGCGGTCAGAGCCGCTTCAACCAGTCGCGGAAGAGACCGTATCGGAGCGGGAGTCGAGACCGGGAGAAGTTCCGCCGGCTGATGCGCACTCTTACACGGAGATGCTCGTCTTTCACCCCTGCTGTCTGCAGCTTGCAACGTGTTGCATCATTGATGAGATCATCATAAGATCAATCTTATGCGACAAATAACATAAAAATTACAACAACCATAAAATGTGTGTGTATATGTATATATTAGGGCTGTCAATTTAACGCCTAAATAACACGCGATTAATCTTTTTTAAAATAACGTGTTAAAAAAAATGTACGCAATTAATCGCAATGCTTTCCTGAGAAATGCAAGCTTGTAGTACCACCTGTTTACTCCAGAGGGCAGTAAGTGAAATTTCAGCTGTATGAGCAACACAGTTTATTACAGTGAACAAAACATTAACAACCCTTCAGCGTACACACAGGACAAACATGCGTTAAGTTCTTGCGTTCAAAACACTTGAAGGAGCGCAAATGTGATCTAAGGTATCTCAAGATGTGTTTAAAGATTGAGTATTAAACTATATTTAACTTGGGACCTAAACATTTTACTTTTATGACGCAACGCACCCAAGACGCGACACAAGCATGTCTGATGCAGGTCGTATGGTCTTTACCTCACAAATATTTAATTATCAGCAAGGTTAAGGAGGTGTCCTTTAAACTGTTTTACCCAGTCAATCTTTATTTAAGAAACATGCTCTCTGAAATAGATCCACTTTGCTCCTCATTGAGTATTAAATGGTAATGCTGTAGATTAATCTGCCCCTCATCTTTTTGGGATGTGCCCACACTAGTATTTTGGAGAAAAGTTTGTTTGTACGTACCTCTATTTTAACTAGTTTTTCTTTGCTTTATAAAGACGTTTTATTTGGTTTTCACAGTTTTGATAACTTAAGTTAATATTTTCTGATTAATCTGTTTATTTTTCTTGCCAAGTTTTTTTTATACATAAGTGTAAATTTATGTCTACAAAGCCCCTATTTGCACTTTTTTGTAAAGACTTGAAATATTATTTAATTACTCTTTGTACCTCCAACAACTCCAAAGCATTGAAACCCATTGCACTATGAAATTAATATAATGTCTTATATTATTGTAAAATATATCTGTAGTATTGTGTACTATGTATACCCCTGGCTTGTTTCTAAAAAAATAAAAATAAATGTTTGACGCAGATGTACATTGACGGGACCTTAAACAAGCCCTCATAATAAATCTCTAATAAATATATACATATACAATATACATATATATTTTCCCCAAATCGTGCAGCCCTAATAGTAATTGATATGTACATTTGAAAAGTTTAAGCTCTTTTTTTTTTTTTTTTTTTTGTATGCGAGTCTGATTGAAACTGTGCACTTTATGGCTTCACTGAAATTAGTATGTTTTGTTTTGCTTGAAGCAAATTGAAGAATTCACAGATGTGAACGAGGGAGAGAAAGAAGTAATGAAGTTGTGGAACCTTCATGTAATGAAGAATGGGTAAAAAGAGACATTTTCCTTGTATTATCTACTTTCAATCTCATTAAAGCCATGGTCAGAGATTTACCAAAGCTTGCATCTTATTGGTGGAATGTTGGCGCTGTTCTCTTATTGCCATTTGTCATTTCTCCAGATTCATTGCTGATAATCAGATGACTCAGGCGAGCATGCTTTTTGTGGAGAACTTCGGGCTACATATAATTCGTAGGAAGCTGTGTCGGAACTTTCTCCTTCACCTGGTCAACCTACACGACTTCAACCTGGTCACCATTGCGACCATTGACTGGGTCGTGGACCGTATGAAGGAGATTGAGGAATCACTTCCTGAACTAGAGGAGGGACAGGAAGAGTTGAGTGCCACCTACAATGGCCATGCTGTATCCTCTGGTGTTTCACTACATGGCAAGCGTACTAAAAGTGGAGTTGCAGACTGACAACAGCCTGTTTACAAGAACTCAATCTGAGGTTTAGAACTCTCATCCAGCTGTGCTGTTTTGACTTAAAATACGTGTTCTATATCTGATCTGGTCATATGCAGTGTTGGGGAACATTTCTTTTAAAAGTAACTTGTTAAAATATCGCGTTACTCCTTAAAGTAACTAAATTCATTAAAAAGTTACTATTTATGAACTTTCACTTCTGCTGTGCATTCAATACAAATACAAGAGAAATGTAGAGATATTACAGTTCATGATGGCTACTGTACAATACTCATGTCAAAACAACATACTAAACAAACAGATATTTAGAAAGTCTACAATCAGTAGGTCTTAACGTCATATTTATAATAAATACTTAATAACTATAATATGCATGATTTGTTTTTCCATCAATATGGCAGCCAATATGAATAATGAAAAATAACCACTGTCTTACCTAAAGCAGCAAGTCGAACACTTGAACCTGCATCATATATGTCATCATGTGCTGTACCCCATCGACAATGTCAGAGTCAACTTAAGATGTCTTTCAAAAGTCTGAATAAAATTCAGTGGGAATGCCAGCCTAAAATGTTCAAGGAATGTGTCTGATCATAAAATAATATTTTTCACATGAGTCATCTCAGTGCACGCTTGTTTTGAGCTGATCCACGGTGCGTACAATCCAATGGTTGATTGCATACAACTGCAAATGCGCAGGTTGATATAACTTGAATAGAATAGTTTTTAATGCTACCAAAATGTCTTTTTAGTTATTTTTTTTTTTCACAAATCAAATTATTTGTTTATTATAGAACAAAAATGTCTAATATTTTAAGAAATTAAGACATTTTGTCTGCGTACACAAAACATGTAGTCAGCTTTTCTCATCCCATTTTCCCAGTTAAGGGGAGCTGGATCATGGAGCAGTTTGGCTGCATAAGTCAGTGAATTGAGCGAGTATTTCACCCTCTGTATGTCATGGCCAGTGGAAGACTAGTGTTATAATCCCTCTGCCTAAACATGTTTACTGATTTGTTTTGTAATGCGGTGTGTATTAACTCAACTGTATGTTGAATGTCATATGCTTTAATGCAGAGCAGTTCAGATGCAAACTGATCTTAGAGTAGTAGTTATGGGCAGCTTTAAAACAAACTTATACCACGAAAATGTTTGTTACACAATTTTACATTAATCAGCTGTGAGAATCAAAGTATCACTTACCCGAATGTTACATTTTTGAAAAAATGATGCCTTATGAGAACACATTTCTTAACTCTTGCTGTGATTGTCATGACAATGACAAAGTTTATGACGGCTGCTCGTTTAAGCTCCATTGTACAAAAAAATCCACCGCTGCAAATGATGAGAACAACTGGATTTACATTCCTTTACCAGCAATATTTCGCCATTTTTAAAACACAAATCTCAGGGTGGGCTAAAAGAAGACTGATAAGCATGGCTTATACTCTCTAGAACAACAAAACCCATCAGGCGCACAATATAATGCCCATCATGCACACACATGCTACAACTTCACTGAACATCTCTAGTAAGCATCACCAGAACTACAATGCCCATCATGCCCCTCATCGAAGTTTGCACACATTTGCTCCTGATTTATTATTATTTATAGGAGAGTTGTACAAAAGCAACGCATTACTTATTTTAAAAAATAACTCCGATATTATGGTCTAAAATAAAAAAATATTGCATTACTCATTACTCGAAAAAAGTAATCTTTTTACGTAGCACACGTTACTTTTATTGCGTTACCCCAACACTGGTCATATGCCCATTTAATTAGCCTGTTTGAGACTCAGTCAATTAGCCACTGGTTTTATGGACTGACACAAGTGTTATTGACTGAATTGGTGCAATTTTTCAACATATTTGCCAGTGCAGTGTCTATCATACCATCAACCATAATGTCAACAGTAATGTCAAGGATAATCTCTACTTTAGTTTTTTGACTGCCATTATGCAAAGAAGTTACTGTAAACTTGGGAATACTGTTCTATATCTTCTGTAGAATAATCTGCATACATTTTTTTTTTTATTGTGTTCAGTGATCTTTTAGCACATGTTAGCACTTGTTAATACTTTGTTGTGATATTCAGGTGTCTCATGTTCTATTTGAAAGCTAAACAGCTTTTCATTTTTCATATTTGTAATGTACAGCTACCCCTATATCTGTTTTTAATTGGACCAATGAATATAATATATCCATTGCAATATGTCAACCTCTCCACGTTACATACATGTAGAGTTTTGAGATGCTTCCATATACAGTTTATATATGGAATATATCTGTATATTTTAACCCTGGTTCTCTTGTTGTTAATTAAAAAGCACTATCATGCACACTCGAGAAATGAGAATTGCTTGTGCTTTGAGTAGAAAGATTTTGAAATCTACAAGAAGTCCTCATTTCATTAGTGAACTTTGCAAACCAACCTCATTTATGTCATTTAGATAGCTTCAAATAAAACAGATGTTCTGGGATGGTTTTCAGTCCTGGACAGGTGATGTCAAACTGATGTTGCTACTAGATATGTGATTATGTAATAATTTGTGGCTATTATTAAGTTCAGAAGTCAAACAAGCCAAAGTATATTTGATGCAGCATCTCTTCTCTTTCCCTGAACACATTTCAGTTTGTTCTTTCTGCAAAATTCACAAGTTTGGTGTATACAAGATAACTATTTTTCAAATTAAAGATCCGTAAATGCTTGGTTTAAAGTTGTTTTTTGCTTATCGTTTTCCTTGCAAATTTTTCTTTATATTCAAAATAACTGCACTTTAAAGTCACAAAGTTCTGAAATTGTATGGATGTAATGGAAATTTCAAAACTTAGATGCACTTAATAACAAGTCTTAAGTGTGTCCTGTCATAAACATTAAAGTACCAATTGATTCCTGAAGCCTCATACAAGGCTAAGTTCTTAAGTTTAAATTTTCAGTTTGTGCAATAAATCTTAAAATACATTTTCAGCCCATATTTTTGTAGATCAAAAATAGCTGATTGCTTTTTAAAAATGTACATTTATAAATATGGAATTTAGTAAAAAAAAAATAAAAGCTTTATAATTAAAAATGCACAATTTCTTGTTCATATTTGAAAATAATAATATTTTTTTTATGTGTATCAGCAGTATTGGGTCTAAGATTATATTGAATGAATTCAAGAATATTGGATAAGAATTTAACTGTGTGGTTACACCGTTCTAAAACAAAGAATTTACAGGTGTGTTCCAATTTGTATCCTACTGAGTGGACATATGGCATTCAGCCATCTTAAGGGAGATTCCAATCCAAAGGGAACCTATATATTCAGTTGGAACTTGGAAGGGCAATTCAAAAGGCATAGGAAATAAGTGAACATCGATACATCACTTCACAGGAAGTGGAGAGGGATATTTATACCACCAGGCATTGTAAACAGTAGAGTATTGACATAGTTTGTCTAAAATATGTAAAAGGAGTTTGAGATTCTTTCGTTTAACCCTTGTGCAGTGTTAAAATTTTTTTACCTAATTTGGTGTTCCCTGTCAAAAATTCCCGGCCTATTTAAAATGGCCATCTCTCGTTATGCTATATTATCACCAAATATTGGATTATATATTTTTGTCAACTTGTTTTCTTTCAATTATCGCTGGTTTTGTATTTCTTTTTGGAGCTTATTGATCGTAGACCTCACTGACCTGAGCTTATGCACCTCAGAGTGAAAAAAGCATTGTTTGTGGATAATTTTGGCAATATTAAATAAAATATGATAACTTTCTATACTATTTATCACACTAGTATGCTTTAATCTTTAACCAGGAAGTTTGTTTTGAAATGCTTTTATTTTGTGCAAAATGGCACAAAGTCACACTTGTGGTGTTCCTGGTCAAAAATGACCGGCCATTGAAATGAATGGGTAGATCAAAAATAAGAGAAAAATTGAGTGTTCAGGAGCATGTTCATCATGTTCATGTTCACATATGTGCATGTGTGCTTGCAAACATAAAGGCCTCGGACCAGTGCACATGCGCACAAACACACATGCTCACGTGTATGCACAAACTCTTTTGAGTATTACATGCTTTCTTTTTCACAGAGATTAACTTTATCGTACCCTGATCTGCATCCAACATTACCACACACATATACACCAGAACTGTCTTTGCCCCACAGTTTGCCTCAATAGAATCTTTCATTGATGATCTTTCTTTCAAGTATTGTGTTTCAAATGCAGAACACATTTGCAAGGTACATGCAAAAAGAGATTGTCAGTCAAGTGCATGAGGACACAAAATTACCAGTGTTCGTTGATTTGGTTTGATGTTGATTAGATAATATAACACAAATATGAACAGTTGGTATTTTAGTTCCATTAAATATTCTTTATATGACAGTGTTAATATATGTGTGTGTGTGTGTGTGTGTGTGTGTGTGTGTGTGTGTGTGTGTGTGTGTGTGTGTGTGTTACTGTGGGGCAAAGACAGTTCTGGTGTGTGTGTAGTATGTTAGTTGGATAAATTGATGTTGGATACAGTTCAGGGTAGGTTAAAGTTCATCTCTCTGAAAATTAAAAAATGTAATACTCAAAAGAGTTTGTGCATGTACATGAGCATGTGTGTGTTTGTGTGTGCGTTAGTGCATTTGTGTGTATGTTTACAGGTCCGAAGCCTTTATGTTTGCAAGCACCCCTGCACATATGTGAACATGCTCCTGAACACTCCTGAATTTTTCTCTAATTTTTGGGGAATTTGGGGAGGAAGTTGTGATATCCTGTGTGAGCAAGTCAGTAAGTTTTAGTCCAATAGGATAACATTAATTAGCATTTTCAGGCAAAAGAAAATCCTCTTCAGGTCAGAATGAACCGGAACACAACATGAGGGTTAAATTATTAAGCTTCATTCACATCAGGTGTGCTTTGTGGTTGTGCTCGAGAGTAAATCCCACGAGATGCGACCGTTACATTCATTATCATGAGAATACATTTACGCATTTGGCAGACGCTTTATTTATTACAGGCACAATCCCCCCCGGAGCAACCTGGAGTTAAGTGCCTTGCTCAAGGACACAATGGTGGTGGCCGTGGGGATCAAAGCACGATTAACATTTATGTGCTTTAGCCCACTACGCCACCACCACTCCACGTCATATAGACACACAAGAAAACATATTATAATATAACCACAAAACATTTATTATTAAATTGATTAGCAACAGTCATTTAATTTACAGGTTAAGATAAGTCTAAATGAATATCTTAGGATGTAAGGTTATTTATTGTACATTTATATTTACACGAGTATTTTGTGTCGTCTTACTTGAACCCCATAATCAGTGCTACTCGAGCGTTGCCTGTGTTTGATGACGTTGAAGGGTATTCTAAATGAACGAATTATGTCAAGTGAAATGGACTTCAACAGATATCCCGTTCTCAGTGAGTATGGAGCAGTGAATATTGCGTAGGGACCTTGCGGATTGTAACGCACCTTAAATATTTGTCTGTATTGAACTGGAAGTTGCAAGTACTGTAGGCGGGGCGCATGGGCTGTGGAGGTAAACTCTGATTGGACGATGCGGCCCGTGAACTTGCGTGATGCGTCAGCCTGCTTTGGCGCGAGCTGAAAACACAAAGAGATTTATTTCAAAACATCAGTAAGTCACAGAAAAGTTACATATTCTTCATAAGTGTACATATAAGATCTATTAACTCTTAAATAATGATATGTTACGATAGCGTGGCAGCTCTGTTTCTGTATTTGCAATGAAAGTGTACCGTCACGTTTCACAAGACGACATCGTTCTCATCACCCAAACTAACTGGCGTCAAGATCTTTTTCAGAAGAGTCTCGGACAAAATGACCACTCATGCAGGGAACCTGGAGAAGGACAGCACATCAAAAACACAGGTGTATCCAAAACACAACAGGCTAAAACGAGCAAAAACATCAGGGAGTTTTAGTGACTATGGGCATATTAATCCAAGACACGTGATTGATATCACAGGGTCCAGCAGCTCTTGTGATGATGTTATTTTCATGAACTATAAAGGCAAACTGTCTGCAGACACGGTCATGATAAAAAACGATAGAGACAATTTACTTCTTCTTGATACATCACCAGAACTTCTCAAAAGAAACTTGAGTGTGGAAGGAGAGCATCCTCAGTCAGGGGATTCTGTAGTCTTTTCTATGCAAAATGAGGTGCCCACAAGGGGATCTCTAAAACGAAGTAAATTGGCATTGAAGAAGACTACCAAGAGAGGACTATGCTTAACTGACACACGCTCAAAGACAGACTTTTATCTTGCAGAGGTGTTGTCTAGTAGTTTACACATAAACACAGGTGAGGATGACCAGTTGATGGATCAGACAGAACGTAACACAAATGTCCCACCAGGATTTAACATTGGACAAATCCCAAAGCATCATACCCCTCAACCCCTGATTCTCTTCAAAGCTCAGGCTGCTTTAGGATATCAGCACACCCCTTTAGGATTGGCCAACATCAAGAAAACACACAAAGAAATGGTTGGTCTGCTTAATGCTCTTTGATTTAAAAATTATTTGTATAATAAATGTCTTTTGAGCTTGTAGGAATAAAACAAACAAGTTATTTATGAGTGAAATTTTGTTTATAGGTGGGAAAATAACATTTATGTTCTGATTATATTGTCCAGTGCAGTTGGACAGTCAGTTTGCTCAATCATGTCTATTTTTTTATGTGTCGCACTGTTTCACAGAGATCTGGCTGGAGAAAGGAATTTACCAATGAAATCTGCAGTGAGATGCTGGAAGAGATTCAGAAGCTCAGTTTGCAGTTCCCTGTCCACACGTTCTACTCTCTTCTCCTGAAGAAGAGAACTGCACCTGAGGAGGGACGCTCTGGTTTCGGTAAGACATATGGTCAAGTCTAGGGTGATCAGATGACATGACGAGTGGTGGTGCTTGTATGTGGCAATCATGGTTTGAATCTAGCTTGTGTGATTTTTATTAATGCCTTTGTTTTAATTCACAACATTTTGTTCAGAATAGAAGCTACAATTCATCAAGCTACAATACAACATACATGTGTGTCTTTTGACACACAACGAGTCAAACCTAAACTTTAAAGGTGTCATGAAATGGAGAGGTAACTGTACTATTAAAAACATACTGTAAATATCAGAACTAAAAACTTCCTCCCCAGTCTACACGCTGGTGTCAGGAGCACAACCTCACCCTCAACGTCAGTAAGACCAAGGAGCTTGTGGACTTCAGAAAACACAGCCCCATCACCATCAATGGAGCATTGGTGGAGAGAGTAAGCAGCTTTAAGTTCCTCTGTGTCCACATCACTGAGGAACTCACATGGTCTGCCCACACTGAGGCCATTGTGAAGAAGACTCACCAGCGCCTCTTCTTCCTGAGATGGCTGAGGAAGTTTGGAATGAACCACCACATCCTCACACGGCTCTACACCATAGAGCATCCTGACTAGCTGCATCACTGCCTGGTACGGCAACAGCACCACCCTTAACCGCAAAGCCCTGCAAAGGGTGGTGCGAAGTGCCAGACACATCATCAGAGGTGAGCTTACCTCCCTCCAGGACATCTATGATAGGCGGTGTGTGAAAAAAGCATGGAGGATCATCAAAGACTCCAGCTACCCGAGCCATGGGCTGCTCTCACTGCTCATTCAGGTGGTATTGCAGCATCAGGACCCGCATCAGCCGATTTGATGACAGCTTCTTCCCCCAAGAAAACAGACTTTTGAACTCGTGCTCACAATACAAATATCAGCACCACACTTTATTCAGGGTCCCCGCGGATCCTTAAAAAGTCTTAAATACAACTTTCTGTTTTTAAGGCCTAAAAAAGTCTTAAATTGTCTGGAATGTCTTGAATTTTCGAAAGGGAGGTATTAAATTTCCCAATTCACTGAGCGAGTGAAATGTCTCCATCTGGTTTCGTGTATTTTTTTAACCGCAATTTTATAAGTGACCAGCGCACCTTTAGGGGCAGCATTTGTTCTTTGCGAGTGTCATCTGCATTCCGTAGAACTAGAAGGCTACTGGAGGAAGTGTAGTGGTTGCAGAGTGAGATTGAGCGGGCGCGAGCAGGAGAAAGCGGGAGAAAGAGTTGGTAAGCCAGTTAGCGAAACGCTTAGTGACATTATGGGCAAATGTCAGTTTAACGACAAGTGGTTGGAGGATGATAAATATAAGGGTTGGTTGAAGAAAACTGGCATGAGGGAGGCCCAATGTGATCTCTGCAAAAAAAATATACAGTTGGGGACAATGGGTCAAACAGCCCTAGATTCCCACACGAAAAGTGAGAAACACAAGCGCTACATTGCGGATCAGTCGGGTAGTTTACCTATTCAAATATTTACAACACCATCACCAAGTGCTCAGACAAGTACACCTGCTACTTGTAATGTTAGGCTTATTGCGTCTACCTCCAGTGCGTCTAACTCTGCCTTCAGTGCGTTCTCTAACACAGCCACGTTAAAGGCAGAAGTGCTCTGGGTTTTACGCACAGTTAGCCGCCACCAATCTTACACGTCAAACGATGACATTCACACCGTCTTCCAGGCGATGTTCCCGGACTCCGAGTGTGCGCGCGCGTTTAGTTGTGGCAGAGACAAGACGGCGTATCTTGTGCGATTTGGCATTGCTCCATATGTGAAAAAGGAGCTTGTGGCACGGATTAACCAGGGAAACTTTGTCATCATGTTTGACGAAAGCATGAACAGCGCAACAAAGACAGCGCAATAAACAGTTGGACCTGCATGTCAGATACTGGGCAACTGACCAGACTGGCACTCATCACGTTCAATACCGTTATTTTGGGTCCCAATTCATGGGCCATTCTACAGGTGTGTAAGTCACTTGAAAGTGACGCAGACCGAATGGCAGAACAGGCAGAAAGTTCTGCAGGCTCCAAAATGGCCACGCTGATTACAAAGTCTAACACAATGAGAAGACGGGCCAAAGAGAAGCAGGAGGAGTTGAAGGGAGTAAATGGACAAATTGAGGACAAACTCTTTGAGCTCAAAAAAATGTAACACTTCAATCTTATTTGTTATTTTTTAAATGGCACTTTATTAATTTTTTTCTTTATAATTTTTTATACTGATTTTGTTACCATTTGCAGTGTATATTTTATGTTATGTACTTTGAGATGTACAGGTGAAACTCGAAAAATTAGAATATCGTGCAAAAGTTCATTAATTTCAGTAATTCAACTTAAAAGGTGAAACTAATATATTATATAGACTCATTACAAGCAAAGTAAGATATTTCAAGCCTTTATTTGATATAATTTTGATGATTATGGCTTACAGCTTATGAAAACCCCAAATTCAGAATCTCAGAAAATTAGAGTATTACATGAAATCAATAAAAAAAAAAAGGATTTTAAGGTCCTTAGTCAAGGAGGTGACCAAGAACCCGATGGTCACTGACAGAGCTCCAGCATTTCTCTGTGGAGAGAGGAGAACCTTCCAGAAGAACAACCATGTCTGCAGCACTCCACCAATCAGGCCTGTGTATGGTAGAGTGGCCAGACGGAAGCCAGTCCTCAATAAAAGCACATGATAACCCGCCTGGAGTTTGCCAAAAGGCACCTGAAGGACTCTCAGACCATGAGAAACAACTCTGGGAATGTCCTTGAGTGGCCCAGCTAGAGCCCAGACTTGAACCCGATTGAACATCTCTGGAGAGATCTGAAAATGGCTGTGCACTGGCTGTGCACTGACGCTCACCATCCAACCTGATGGAGCTTGAGAGGTCCTGCGAAGAAGAATGGAAGAAACTGCCCAAAAATAGGTGTGCCAAGCTTGTAGCATCATACTCAGAAAGACTTGACTGTAATTGCTGCCAACGGTGCTTCAACAAAGTATTGAGCAAACACTGTGAATACTTAAGTACATGTGATTTATTTTTTTATTTTTTTCTGTTTTTTTATTTTGAATACATTTGCAAAGATTTCAAACAAACTTCTTTCATGTTGTCATTATGGGGTATTGTTTGTAGAATTTTGAGGAAAATAATGAATTTAATAAATTTTGGAATAAGGCTGTAACATAACAAAATGTGTAAAAACTTAAGTGCTGTGAATACTTTCCGGATGCGCTTTATACTGTATATTATTTTTACTGTATACGGTCTTATTTTGTGTATATTGTATATTATTAGTTGTATATTGTGTTGTGTAAATCAGATGTTTTTTGTAATTGTCATACTGCTATGTTGCTTGGAACTGCACCCAAGACTTTCACCCACTGTTGCAATTGTGTATGTGGTTGAGTGACAATAAAGGGATTTGATTTTGATTTGAAAATGAGCATTTATATTTACCACCCTGCTGAAACATTTAGTTTTGAAAGGTATGTATTTGTGACATCACGAGACATTGCTCTTTGCATTTACACACCCCACAACCAGCGTCATTGCACCCTTTTCCCCGCCCACTGGTGCCAAGATCGTGTGCCAGTGGGCGGGGAAAAAGTTACAACTCTGCATTCCATTTCATTCAGCTGCTTTGCCTCTGGTTGTTTTGAGCAAAAGTGAGTATTGGGCTCATTCTTGCACCCAATTTTTTGCATTATTTTTAATTGTTTTGTGTATTTAAACATGCTCTAGATGGACATCTTTGACCATTTTGATGTGTTTCTGGCAATGTGTGGGTCTTGTTCATCGTGTTTTGGACTATGGATGTGCGTTGTTTTTCAGCTCAAAATCAGCGTGGTTTATTTGTGAACCAGTCATAATACAAATAAGTCTTTGCGATGGATGATGCAGTAAAAACACTATTGGACCTTATTGGAAAATCATGAGTAAACAGTTTCATTCTAGAAGATTTTTCAAGTGTCATGACTGTTTGATCGTTTTTGGTGCTGATATGCTTGAGCTGAACAGATTAATATATTCGGATGAAATGAATGGCTGGTCTGGGACAAGTGCAATTTTGAATGGCCAAGTTAAAGATAATTTGACTTGCCTGACCAGACAAGTAGCCTGATTAAAATCTCAGTAGTGCATGTTAGCTCAAAAGCACAGGATTGCGGGGATTGAGCGCCATTTTAATAATTCCCGCATGTTTCTCTTTCAAAATGCGGGGGGAAATTCCCTCTATCGCGTCGCCCTCTCACCTTCACTCGTGCGCGTTCAGCAGCTTGTGAGTGCGAGTCGTGGGGAAGCGCATATTTACTGAATTTTAGATTTTACATATATAAATTGGTATAAATCTGTTAATTGGACATGCAAATGGTGTTGTATCACGTCTCTATAAGTGAGCGTTGCAATAAAACTAATGCTCCTGTTATAATCAACAAAGATGTCTTCATCGCAAGCGCGCCACGTTGGAGAGATATAATTTTGTCTCGTCACTTTTTGTATAGCACTTTTCATACAAACAAAATGTAATACAAAGTGCTTTACACATTAAAATACAAATTTCCCACCATCGACAGACAAAGCATTAAACAATATTATAAATATAATGTTATAAATAAATTAACATTTAGTTAACTACATCAGTTAACATGAACTAACAATTAACACCACTATTATATAATTTATTAATCTTGGTTAATGGTAATTCCAACATACAGTATATTAATACATTTTCATACATTAAACTAAGAAGTTGTATGTATTAACATTAGTTAATGCACTATGAACTAACAATGAACAGTATGTGTGTGTGTGTGTGTAATATATATATATATATATATATATATATATATATTTATTTCACAGTAACTATATATGGTGACTGTGCATTGTTAGTTCATGATAGCTAATGCATTATCTAATGGTAACGAATGTAAAGTGTTCCCAAAAATTCTGTCATCATTACTCATCTTTGTTGTTCCAAACCTGTCTGACTTTCTTTCTTCCATATATTTTTAACATTTTGTTTAATAATTATTTTTTTTTATTTAAATTATGTTAGGTAAAATGTTAGTTTTAGTCTCAATTCACTTTTATTTAATGGGGGAAAAAGATGCAGTTACAGTGAATAGTGACTGTGACTAACATTCTGCCCAAAATCAACTTTTTTGTTCCTCAGAAGAGAGAAATTCATACAGGCTTGAGTAATGTGAGTAATGATTTAATGTCTTTCTGCACTTTGTTCTTAATCCCTATAGGTGTAAATGATGACGATGGAGGCTTTTCTTTTTTTTTTCATTCTTACATCCCTTCTTTTGTTTTTGTCTCCAGACAAGGAACTTTTTACTTAAGACCAATTTACTTGTCCGAAGGAAATGCACATGACAGTACTAAATGTCAAGCCTTGTACAGCATTGTATGTGTGTTATGTGTGAACTCTGAAATGTAGTTTTATAATGTTTTGGAGCTTGTTCCTTCTCTTCCGACTTAAGTTTAAAATATGGTTGCACGATGTTAGGCAGTCATAACAGTGTGTGTTTATGTAACGATAGCCTGCTGGTACATGATATCTGTGCAGTGTGTCAACCTCACTCTCCTTGCATTAAAGGGGTCATGTCATGAGGAATACAATTTTCTGTCTACTATAAAAACATACTGTGAATTTCAGAACTCAAAACTTAATCCCTAATGGAAAATACAGCAGGCGCTTCCGTTGTCCCGACGCAATGGCTTGAGGCTGTCTACACTGGGCACAAACATTATAAACTGTTTGTGTTGTTGGTAGTAGTAGCACCAGTGCATCCATAGCAAACTGGAATGAGCTGCCAAAATGGCAAAAAAGTTATAATACATTTCCAGCAATGTGCGTTACTGGAAACTGGATGTGTGCATCTTCATTAGGTCTGTCTTGATTATTAAATAACAATTTGATTTTATTTGTTCTAACCTTGGTTATTTGAGACATCCACAATTATTGAGCATTCAAATTCCAATCACATTTTAATGGCCAAATTAGAGAATGTGTATTTGACACAGAGGAGGAGATGCACGCTTACTCTATTTCTGTGGAGTGATTAAATGATAAAACAAAATAATGGCTTGTGGGTTTAATCAGAGCATTAAAATAAGGCAGATGCTATTTGCATCCTGGTGCAAATAATGGTATATGCTATTTACACCTCATTCCAAATAGTGCCAGATATTATTTGCACCCCAACCCTGGTGCTAATAATGGTAGATATTATTTGCTCCCAGTATTTAATATTTAAATACTAACATACAGTATATGGGCATCACTGTAATGTTTATTTAGAGTCCCACAGACACACTACATTAACCCCTAAACTTAACCTTTGAAAAAATAACGTTGGTTTTACTACAGGAACATGGTTTCACCATGGTGTTATTTGTAAATTTACAGTAACCACAAAATTAACCATGGTTATTATATAACCATCATATTACTGTACTAATACCATGGCTAATTGCATTAAGACTAGGGTTTCTGCCAAAAAATATGGTTACTACAATATTAGTAGGCTAATACAGTGATGCAATCTACACACAATTGATTGTTGATCCGCGGGAGGGAACGAGAGCGATCGACAGACCCCACCTCCAGATCAAACCCTTTGCACTCCTCTACATTCACCATGACCAAATCACTGCAATGAAATCAACATTTATATAAATTATTTATTAGTTTAAGAGTGGAAAAAGGAAATCAGACGGGGAAAAGAGTGACAAAAAGTAGAATCAAACTACGGGCGCCAGGACAACACTACACATTTACACACAGTCTTTACACACCTTGCCACTGCAGCAACACGTAATGTTTTGTTAGTTGTATATTCCTGTCATTTCACCAGACCACTGGGGCACAAATAGCTGCACTGTTTGGCAGATGCTATTTACACTGGGGTTTAAAATAATGCGTGAAAGTGAACAAATTATTTTTTTATAAATATGACTTGGTGTAAATGAAAAATTGACCAAGTACTTAGAAATATTTTGATATTTAATCATTATTTGATATTTTTCATGTCATTCACAAGTTTTTAAAGCCTTTAAAGGAAATCATAGTTTATTCCTATTTTATTTTATTTATATATTTGAAGTTAAATATGTAAAAATGTCTTAAGAAGCACACTTGCAAAAAAGCACACCTTAAAACAGATCATTAATCACCATAATCACAATTATTTGTTGGACAATTAATCATCGGCCAAATTATCGTGACAGACCTAATCTTCATCGATCAAATGTCTGTACATAATGTGGATATGTCTTCACCATATTTCAGCGTGAATTGTATGTTTTGTTGACTCGTATCAACTGATTGCTTATTAAAAAGTTATAAAACGATTCAAGCTTTGCTAAGTAAATGTTATTGAAGGATGGGAAAGTTAAAACACTTAGACCAGATCAAAAATGCAAGTAAACAGTTCCATTCATTAATATTTCGAATGTCATGAGTGTTTGATAGTTTGTTGCACACTGTTTACAGCAGGCGCTTCCGTTGTCCCGACGCAATGGCTTGAGGCTGTCTACACTGGGCACAAACATTATAAACTGTTTGTGTTGTTGGTAGTAGTAGCACCAGTGCATCCATAGCAAACTGGAATGAGACATCTGTTTACTGTCGCCGCGACACGCCGCAAAGGGCACTTCCATGGTAGACATTAGACAGCATCATTGAGTATTATGGGTTCTATTGCTTTTGACATTACTCTTGCGTCAGGTGTAGACAGGGTGTGAGTGTTAACAGTTGTGCTTGAGATGAATAGTTTTATATATTTGGATGCGCGTTATAAACCTGTAAACCCTATAAATGTTGTGGTCTTGTGGAGTTTGTTCATTCTCGTCCGATTGAGTTTGAAATATGGCTGAATTTGATGGGCTGCACGATGTTATCCAATCAGAACAGTGGGCCCTTACGTTGAGTTTTAAAGGAGGAGCTGAGGCCAAAACCAAGTGTTCAGACAGAGGGCCTGAGACAGGTTGGAAAATGATTATGTATTGCTAAATTATGACTGTTTTAATGCAAAAAAAATATGACTTTTAATGCAAAAAAATGGTATCAGTGGACCTCTGGGGAAGATAAACTACAAAAAAAAAAGAGCATTTCATGACCCCTTCAAGAGACACCAAGGCTAGAGGCCATGGCTTTATAGCCTCCTTGTTAGTGCGTTCACCTTCCAAGCTGGGGATCCCCTGTTAGAATCCCGCTCGCCGTGGGTAGAGTAGGATCGGTGACATTTATGTTGAAGTTGAACCTCTTAACATCCGGCCTCTTTTTGTGCATGAGCTTGAAAACGACATGCCCAAAGTAAAGATCTTCCAGTTCTTGAACCCTTTGTTCTATAAACACAAACTTGTGCTTGTTTGAAAGTAGACTCTTAGACATTTGTTATTCAAGAGTAAAATGTATCATTGTTGTATAAAAAAAATTGTTAGAGCTATTAAAATATTTTGAATAGTGACTGCAAATATTATTTATAAAATACTTTATTTTTTTATTTCTGGGTTGAATGTCTTGCCTGAACCACTTGGATGTGCAGTTGAATGGGGTTTTAGTGAAAATGCAGTCAGGAGGAGCGGTTCCTCCAGCCCCTCATGATGGTGACTGAAGCCGAGGAGGGTGGCTCCTCTCGGATTGAATGGCATGCCTGAGCCACCTGGATGTCTTAACAGGGGGTTTTAGTGAAAATGCAGTCAGGAGGAGCGGTTCCTCCAGGCCCTCGGTGATGGTGACAGAAGCCGAGGAGGGTGGCACCTCTCTGCTTGAGGCAGAAACTAAAGGCCCTGGGTGAACGGCAAAGCAAAAGCAGTGAAAAAATTTGTCAATGCATTGGGAGCGCTCACGGTGGCTCATCTCGGCTTGAATGACATGTCCAAGCCCTCTGGATGTGCAGTTGAACAAGGGGTTTGATAAAAAAATGCAGTCGGGAGCATTTGTTCTCCAAACCCTCATTGATGGTGACTGAAGCGTACGGCAGTAACACACTATAACTCCACGCTGTGCATACAAGCGCAAAACCCACACAAACACAATCCACGGTTTTCCAATCCGAACCTTCACAAATCAGTGTCAGGAATGTATACAACCCTTATATTGTTGTTTTCATCTTTTCATTAGCTACACGACAGTCAAAAATGATCTTACCAAAATTATCTTAAATTTACCAGAGCCGCCAAGGCAAAACCAAGAGTTTCAGACAGAGACAGGGTGGGTAATTATCATATAATACGAAATTTTGACTGATTGGGTGCAAAAATATTTTACAACATTATAATTGGACCTCAGGGAAGATAATGAAGTTATACAAAAAAGTTTATTTCATGACCACTTTAACTCTCATATCGATATTTTAACTATGTAACTTTTGTCCCTCTAGCGATTAAAGCTTAAAACTGCAAGTTACTTGCGGATGAACACTCTTTTGGTAATTAAGTGAGCAGGACTTTGGCACTGTTCTACTGCACGGATGAATCTGAGGATTTTAGGAGTACCAGTGTAACTATGGTTACAGGTGCAAATGATACAACCTTATATTAATGATCTGATTAAACCCACTAGCTATTATTTTTCATGATGCCAATCCTTTGAGATTTAGTTTCATCATTTCATCACTTCACAGAAATTGAATAAGCGTGCATCTCCTCGGTGTCAAATACAATTCTCTAATTTGGCGATTACAAATGTGATTTCAGAGCGAATGTCACTAATTGAAACAAAACTCAGCCCCTCCCCTCAAAAACAAATTTAAATAGAAAACAAATAACTGAAGGAAGAAAAAACAGACATCACAATTTTATTAACAGGTAAGTAGAAGATCTTCCGCTGTTGTTTTGACTCATTGAAAACTATTGTTTCAAAATAAATAATGTTACAAAAGTTAGGCAATGCTGACATTAGACAACTATTGCTAGTCATATCAGATAGTCAAACTGTGGAAACTTCTATAGCTAGTTAGCAAGCAAATAGACAAGTTAGTAACTGGTTTAGAGATTGCATCATTAAGTACATTTTTTTTCCCCCATTGTCCTTCCACGAACATTTTATCAAGCACTGCAGTACCACAATCCATAATAAAATGCACCATTAGAGTAGCTAACACTATCTAATGAACTACCGCTCTAAGAGAGCTTCCTGGCTAACTTCTGGTCCAATAAAATATCTTACCTGTCAAGCAAGAAAAACTCCATCTCTGGGTTGGTTTTAAATCCTTTAAGATCTCAGAGTTGTCGCCACCTCTGCAAAAAGCCAAGCCGATGTTGTTTTGTGGTTTATTACGGGCTCTGTCGCTTTCCCTTTTTGCTTGCAGACTCTTTTCGGTTCAAGGTTTCTTTAGTTTGAAAACGGGTGATTTTCCCAGACGGTTGCATTTTTTTATTTTTTTTTTTAACATTCTCTTTATCGCATTTTCTACATTGGCACAAAAAAAAAAAAAATACAAAAAAACATTCCAACAAAATTAACTTAAGTGTATACAATAATATTCTTCCATATGTAAACAAATTATATTTTAACACAAATAATGATATGAAGGAAAAACTATAAAAGATTGGGTTCAATTATTGCTGTCTTATTAAAATAATTAATAAAAGGTTTCCATACTGTATGAAAATGATCAGTCTTCTTTTTTAAAGAAAATCTATTCTTTTCGAGTTGAAGGTGGTGCATAACATCTCTAATCAGAGCAGAATAGTGAGGTGGATTTTGTTGTTTCCAATTGAGCCAAATCAACCTTCGTGCTAAGAGTGTAACAACTCTAAGCACCATACACTGACCTTTAGACAGCTCCACATTGTAACTACTAACACCAAAAATGGCCAAAATTGGGTTTGGGTCTAGTGGTTTTCCCAATACCTCTGACAATAGTTGGAAAACTGAAATCCAGTAATTACTAATTTTTGGACACTTCCAAAACGTATGTCCCAATGATGCTGGAGTTTGACCGCATCTATCACATAATGGGTCCACCGAAGAGAACATCTTTGAGAGCTTTAGTTTAGACAGATGAAGTCTATGTAAGATCTTGAATTGTATTAAACCATGTCTAATACACAAAGATGACGAGTCAACCCGTTCTTGTGCTTCTTCCCATTGACAGTCTGCAATATCTATTCCAAGGTCTTCTTGCCATGCTGCTCTTAAATGTTCCAATGAAACATCACATTCCAACTGTGATAGTTTATTGTACTGGTATATGATGGATATTCCTCATTTGGTAGATGGATTCTCTAAGAACATTGAGTCCATATGAGAGGTTGACGGCTCATTAGGAAATGATGAAAAATTATTTTGGACAAAACTGCGAGCTTGTAAGTATTTAAAGAAATGTGAACTAGGTAGATCAAACATCTGTTGCAACTGCTGAAATGTTGGAAAGCATTTGTTAATAAACATATTTTGGAAGGAACGTACCCCTTTTTTGGACCAGGTCTGAAATATTGAATCAATTTGGGAAGGAAGAAAAGAATGATTAGCGGTGATAGCGGTTAATGGGCTTAAAATAGAGCATGCCTGCCATTTAAAATGTCTTCTAATCTGATTCCAAATTTTGAGTGAGTTGGAAACCACTTGGTTATTCAGTCGAGTTGGAGGGGGGGCAGATAAGGCTGAATAGATTAAAGCTGGCCAAGAGGAAGGTGAACATGATATATTTTCCATATCGCACCACTCTATCGACACCTTCTGTATACCAAATGATAGTGCTCTTATATTACATGCCCAGTAATACAGCTGAAAATGAGGTAGATTCATCCCACCATTTGGTTTTGTCCTCTGTAAATATATCTCCTTGATTCTGGGGTTTTATTATTCCAAATAAATTGGGTAACTATTCTATCCAAGTTTCTAAAAAATTATTTATTAATGCAAACTGGGATACACTGGAAAACGAATAAATATTTAGGCAAAATGCTAATTTTCACCATATTAATATGACCCGCTAAAGAGAGAGGAAGATTTGACCATTTTTTTTTTAAATGTATTGGGTGTGTTCATACAGCTTTAGAATATTTTCTTTAAAAAGCATAGAAAAACATTTAGTTATGGTGATCCCTAGGTATTTAAAAGGAAAAGATGAAAGTGCTTCAAACTGGGCCTTAGGATTGATCGGAAATATAATGCTCTTAGAGAAATTAATCTTATACCCTGAGATTTTCCCAAATTTATCTAAAATTGACATGATGGCTGGCACTGATTGTAAGGGGTCGGAGATGTAAAGTAACAGGTCATCGGCGTATAATGATACTTTGTGTTCTTTCCCCCCTCTCATTATCCCACCATATGTTTTAGATGCCCGTAAAGAAATTGCTAAGGGTTCTATTGCTAAAGCAAATAGCAGGGGTGAAAGAGGGCAACCCTGTCTTGTAGAGCGACTTATCGAAAATAACTGGAGTTATTATTATTTGTTTGTTTAGAAGCTTGAGGTTGGGCATATAGTAGTTTAATAAATGAAATAAAATTCGAACCAAATCCCAATTTTTCCAGAGTGGTGAAGAGGTAATCCCACTCAACCCTATCAAAGGCTTTTTCTGCATCCATAGAAATAAGTATCTCTTGCTGGGAGAGGGTTGCATTTTTGAATGATCCATGTTCATTTGTTGTGGCTACAAGCTTTCAGCTTTCAACTACTACCACACCTATCTCCGCACATATACATGCGCTGTAGTAACTCCAGACCTTCTTTTCTTTATTTACATACATGATGTAAACACGCACAAATGACTGACGTAAATTTGCAATTTCCCACCAAATCCATCCCAACAGCTCTAAAATATAAATCATTATTATACTATTATACCATAGTTTGGAAGACATATTGTTGGTGTACTTTCTCATTAATTATTTTATTTGTTTTTTTTAAATTCTAACAAAAAAAATCTTACATAGTGTAGCTTTAAAAAGTGTAAATAATTTGATCTGGTGGTGGACAATAAAATATGAGCATGTATTTCTTAAAAAATAAACTCCAAAAATATTTGTTTTATCAATCAAACGAATCATCATTCCGGATTGATGACGTCTTGACTGCAACTCCATTGGGATGTGGGAAATGGCTTGTAATATTGTGTCTTTCACTATTTTACTGGGATGTCTGGTCAAATAAGTTGGGCTTCCAGTGCTGTCAGCATAATGTTTTTTTATTTTTTTATTCTAATGATGCAAGTTTGTCCATTTTGATATTCTGTTCCACCATTCACTTTCAGAGTTGGAAAAAACTGAAGATTCCAAGCATTCTTCAGCTGCCTATGTCCATAAAAAAAGAAAAAATGAGCTGGAAGAGCAGTCTTCTGAAGTGATATCCAAACGTCACAAGACAAACCAAGAGTTGAACAGAAACATGATTAAGTTGGATTCAAAGCGATTTTCAGATGCTCTGGCTCAGTCTTATGCAAACTCTAGGAACAGACTAAGCAGAACAAAATGCAGACAGCAACAATCTGTATTCTGTGCTGTAGTCACTGAACCAAAACAGAATGAGACCGTTCATCCACTACAAGACCCACTGCATGGTTGTCTTCAAGGAGAGGGTGCCCTCTGGACCGATAAATATCTGCCTCGACAATCTAGTGAAGTTATTGGCAACTCTGCATCAGTTGGGCAACTACACAGGTAAAATGCTAGCACATTCCTAGGGATGTCTGGATGATTGGTGGGTGGTGCTTACTGAATCAAGTCGCAAAAGCTGCACCCCTAAGTTTTTATGATGTTCTGGTCCCTAGATATGGCTCAGGTCCCTCCTGCAATGTAAGTCTGAGGGATTTTTGTAAGTTTGATTGCTTTAAAATAACAGTACCCCTTTCCCCAACAAAACGCATGATTTGAGATATTGTTCGTGATACATCACAAGTGACGTGCCAAAGTTTAATGCTTGGAAGAACAAACCTCTATCCCCAAATATGAGCAGCAATAATATTGCCAATGGCAAGCACCACAAATAAATGGGACTGAGAAACAGAAGTATAACTCTTGTTTTCCTGCCTCTAATGCCAGCTGGCTAAAAGAATGGAAAATAAGAGCAGACATTGAGGAAAGGAGAAGACGAGAAGAAGAAAGGAGGATGGAGGAAGAAAACAGTAATGGTAACGTACCTGTCAGTTTTATCCAGTATTACTCATAAGGTCTCTAATGTGACTTTATGCTGTTTTTACAAAAAAGAATTTTCTGTACTTGATAATTGTGTAATAATTTTTATATCTTTCATTCTGTAGAATCATGGGACTGTGGTGATTTTGAGGGTGATACTGTATCTATAGACCAAGAACAGGAGCTGTGTAACACAATGCTGATAATTGGCCCGTCAGGAGTGGGCAAAACAGCTGCTGTGTATGCTTGTGCACAGGAACTTGGATTCAAGGTATCAGTGCAATATTTACAGCATTTATGAAAATAACAGGGTTCCCACGCTCCTTGAAAGAACCTGAATATTGGACACAAGGGCCTTGAAAGTGCTTGAATTCTCTGTAATTTGCAAAAAAGAATTAAAAACAATGCATTCTGTAACTATTCTTCTCACTTGCGTGATCTAGCCACAGCACCACTTAAATTTCAGCCTCTCTTGCAACAATGTTAAAACACAATATTATCTATGTTGTCTTCTTATGTTGGAACACATGAAACAAACATTTTAATTATTTTTCCATATTTTATATTTTTTGTGTTTTATTTAAATGTATTCTTAGGCTGAAGCACAAAGTTGGAGTGTCATTGTAAATGTGATGTGATTCTTGGGTTCCATAAAATCTATAGACTTCCATCTAAATTGACAAATGGATGAACATATTAACCTGTTCATATGCAATTCCCCCGCATGCGGTGGTGACGTCACTCTGCTTACATTTATTATATAATTTACCGTCTATAAGTGTAATTAATGTTAACAAATTATACATCTTTTCAAAGGTCTAAGGGTTCAACATTGATATCCGATCTCTGTTTCACGATACCAATGCTCCAGAAACAGCAATTTAGTTATTTGTGCCAGAAAACATGCAATATCAAAACAGGACTTCATACCTTTGTTATGAAAACGCAATCGCCAGATGAATCCAATTCGCCACACTTGGTTCAATTGTCCATGACGAGCGTTCATTGAAAAACATCCAATAGAACTTTTTGTCCAAAAAAGTGAACAAAAATCTGAGAAATATTGATATATTCTCCATTGTTTAAATGAGATCTCACCTGAAAGATTTACCCTTCGTCATCATTCTTCAACAAACTATGCAATCTGAGCAGCATACATGTTGTAAAACGGTATATTATCTTATATATTAGAGTCTCATAAACAAAATGAGCATGTGTCATGTCTATTTTTAAAAATGCGGCATAGTTGTATTCATAATAGATTTTGTGTCGTCTTGAAAGGCAGAGCTTTAATTTTACTCTACACCGGCAGTGATTTTACAGAGAAAAAAGCTTGCAGGAACCTCAGTTTTTGTTAGTATCATCTTCAAATTTGAAACACAACTTCTTTAGACTTCTGGCTTTGAGAACATTGTATTTCTGGGTTGTCTTGGCACTTTTATTATAGTTTTGAGATTATAAAAACATGTTTAGCACAAAATATTTCCATTTACTATAAACTTCAGCTTCTCTAACTTAAAAAAAAAAAATAACAACCTATATTAATTTCTGGGAACTAAAGCCCAAAGTGTTTTCTTTCAAAAGATACTACAACTGTGTCCATACTCCAAAGGGTCCAGTAAATACAACCCTTTAAGTTCATGTATGTTATTTCCATGGTTTGTGCTCAAAAAGGGGGTGCGTATCAACAGGTTAAATGTAGGATTAGTTGATGGAACATAAGTTTGGCAATATTTGCTCCAATATTTTTTCCCCCAATTTATTGACAACTGGTTTAAATAAAAAAATATATATAATTTCAAAGCTTTGGGAGTGGAATAAATGATTATATGATTTATTTAATGTTAAAAATGTATTTTACCTGTCACTGTAATTTGTTTGTTGTTAACATTCTATCATGACAAATCATAACCAATAGGATTTATTTTGTGCTTAAAGAAAAAGACATGTTCTCACATTATTATATTATGTTCCATTTATACAGTATATTATTTAAGAGGCCTTCATGATACCACGTGCGATGGAACGTGATTTTGTTGCTTGACAAAAGGTGCTTGACAAGAAATCAATGGAACTTGAAAACGTCTGGGAAATCAGCCATAATGACATCTTCCTTTTGTGTTCCATGGTTACAAAGGTGTTCGAGGTGAATAGTTCAGTCCTGCGCAGTGGTCGACTTATCCTCTCCCAGTTGACAGAAGCCACTCAGTCTCATCAGGTGGCTGTACAGAGAAATAACCAAAGCAAAAGTAAACCTCATGTCCACACCTTCAATATGAAAAGTCCTTCTCGTGAGTCAACTCTGATGTACATTGTAGTTTATGTAGCGCAAATTGTCCTTAAAGATGGTAATTGAAAATAAATGCAAGAGTCTCAGATGCATGACCTTAAACCATAAAAAGCTGTTGTTTACTGAACCCATAATTGAAAACATGTCTCCCCTTTTTTCATAGGTGAGACAGCCCATAGAAAGGTTATTCTGTCATCCAAGGAGGCTTCTAGAAGTTCTCGTGCTTCCTCTAAAATCAGTAGACCACAGCCAATAAAAATCACACAGTTCTTCAAAATGAATTGCAAAACATCTGCAGGCAAAACCTCTGATGGTTCTGACTGGCACACACATAGTAAGTGTTTAGCCTGGAAATAACAGATTAATTAGGGATTTCCAGGTCTTGAAAGTTGTGGAAATTGGGTAAATCTTTTAAAAAGTCACATATATTTCTGTAGTGGATATACAGTATATCTTTATGAGTGCAGTCTATAAAAACATTCTCCAGCAAATAAATAAATAAAAATGGAAAAATCAGGGAAATTTAATGGACATAAATGTTGGAACCCTGTTTAAAGGAACTCAGGGCGTGGTTCATTAAAACATTTTGCAGATGCTTCTGCTTTGCCTAGGCTAAATAAGTAAGCAATTCTGTTATTGTATGGGAAATATTTGAGTAGGTACTGCATACTTTTATGACTAATGGTGTTATTTTAATGATCTATCACATATCTGAATATAACAGATGCTGTCAAACCAAAACCTGACCCAATTCAGGAATCGGGGTCTGGCTTTAAGAACAGTGAACAGGAGACAGCAGATCCCTCTAAAGACCCTATGACTGTTGGACAAAGCAGGACAATACCCATGTCACTTATATTATTTGAGGAGGTAAAGAAGATTTTGTTGATGCTAAAGCAGATGATAAACTTGACTTGTATCTTCACCATCCTGACTGAACATGAATGCATCAGAGAAGTTTTTTTAATTAATCTTTAAAGCTAATCATTCTGACTGAAAAAACAAACAAACATATTTGTTTCTATTTTCTAATGTGCTTACAATTGAATGTTTACTATGTCCTCTAGGTTGATGTCATTTTCCCTGAAGATGTTGGATTTCTTGCAGCTATTAAAACATTCATGAGCACTACCAAAAGACCCATAATACTCACAACCAGTGGTGACGCTTCCTTGATTAAAAGCAATAAAAAAAAACAAAAATTATTCTTTTTTTTTTTTTAGGATTTATGAAGATTAATTTGTTTGTTTCTTTCTCACAGACCCATTATTTAGTGGAAGACTTAAGGGGCATTTTGATGAAGTCCATTTCAAAACCCCTTCACTGGTGAGAAAATTATATATGTGAAAAATATATTTGTAAGCACAGAGATTGGACTCTATGGTCTACCTTTTAGATAAAATCAAATAAAAAGATCAGTCCCAATTAAAACAAATTATTGACACAATTATTGAAGCTTTCTATGGCATTATCTTTTCTGTTGTATCATTTTAAACTCTTAACAATGAGCAGCAAACCATCAGGAGCTATCTGCAGTGTTTGTGCGTGGTGGAGAACATGTGGACTGATCCAGATGATGTGGCCTTACTGCTGTGTCAAAATAAAGGGGATATCAGACAGAGTATTCTCCAGCTTCAGTTCTGGGTCTGTAGTGGCGGAGGGACCACAGAACAACAATTTCTCAAGAACACACTCAAAGTGAGTCCCAGAATGTCATTATTAATACTTTACTACTCAGACCTCTACTGTTGTGTTTTGTTTAAAGGGATAGTTCACCCAAAAATGAAAATTCTCTTGTCATTTACTCATTTACCCATTTGTATGACTTACTTTCTTCAGCAGAACAAAAAGATTTTTTGAAAAAAATGGTCCAAGTGAATGTGAATGGTGATCAGACCTTTTGTAGCTCCAAAAATCACATAAAGGAAAAATAAAAGTAATCCACATGACTCCAGTGGTTAAATCCATATCTTCAGAAGCGATATGATAGGTGTGGATGAGAAACAGATCGAAATTTTTGGCATTTTTTCTTAACTTTTCCATCTGAAAGCCACATATGGTGCCTGTTTAGTTTCACTTTTCCATCTGAAAGTGAAAGTGGAGATTTGGAGTAAAAAATATATTTTTATACTTATATTTTGATCTCTTTCTCACCACACACCTGTAACATCACTTCTGAAGAGATGGATTTTAACCACTGGAGTCATATGGATTACTTTTGTGCTGCCTTTGTGCTTTTAGAGCTTCAAAGGTCTCACCATTTACTTGCATTGTGAGGAACAACAGAAGTGAGATATATTTCTAAAAGTATTTGTGTTCAGGAGTTTTTTTTTTTTGCAATTTGTTATGTTTTATCAAAGTGTCGCTGGACATTTAAAGCAGATATGTAACCTTTTTGATTTTAAAATACTTCTTTCCCAGCTTAATGTGCTGATACAACTGTATGCAAGCCATTCTTAGGTTGATTTCCTCATTGTAAACACTGTCTCAGTGGCTCTCAGGGGATGCGTTAACTGATTTAACATTTTTTTTTTAACATTGACACAATTTCAAATGCTTTCCTTCATTTTGACATGAAAAATAAACAAGAAAAACACGTAAACCTATCAACATGCATTTAATGTGATCTGATCACACGTGGACAGGGGCCATCACCATTGACTGACACATCACCGTTTACTTCTTGTCGTATATGCCTCTCTTTTGGCCAAATCTGTCTGTACATGAGTGTTTGCACTTTTCAAATTTTCCGACTAGGCGGTTATTTGTTTTTCAAAATCATGTTTTATCGCAGTGGTTTATTGATGGGTAGAATTTTCAGCCTAGAACTCATGATTCAAACTGCTTGCATTTCAGTCATAAATCTAATAGATGTGATATGTACTGTGTATGCCATTATAATGGATGCTACACACCTGAATGTAGCTTCATTGTTTATGAAATGAAAAGAAGTATGACAGATAAAAAAAGACCATGACGGAAATTTTACAACTCAGTCCGTCAGAGTGATGGATACAATTTTTTGAGCGCATCCTCT
Source organism: Xyrauchen texanus (assembly GCF_025860055.1). Taxonomy (NCBI): domain Eukaryota; kingdom Metazoa; phylum Chordata; class Actinopteri; order Cypriniformes; family Catostomidae; genus Xyrauchen; species Xyrauchen texanus. The sequence continues at coordinate 16,936,754 of NC_068288.1, forward strand.
GGTGGCACTATAATATTAGCTTTTTTTTGAGTGGCCTGTCCAGCCTGACACAGCAACATTGACTCAACCAGTGGCATGAGTTTGGGGTGGGTATTTGGAAAAGCTGTTTGAAAATATTTTACATTTTGCAAAGTAATGGTGAAGAAATTACACATTTTAGCTTTAAACATAATTGCCACTTAAGAATATTTAACCTATAACATTGCAACTCAAGTTCATTAATTAGCCTGCACCAAGCAGCCTTAAAGGGATAGTTCACCCAAAAATGTAAATTCTCTCAACTCACCATTATGCCATTAAAGATGTGTATGTCTTTGATCTGCTGAGCTCAAATGAGGATTATTTGAAGAATTTCTCAACTCTTTTGGCAAGTGAATGGGTGTTACAAAAACACATAAGTCAGCATAAAGGTAATCCATAAGACTCTAGTGGTTAAATCAGTGTCTTCAGAAGCGATATGATGGGTGTGGGTGAGAAACAGATCAATATTAAAGTCATGTCAAATTTATTTGTACAGCGTTTTTCACAACCGGTGTTGTTTCAAAGCAGCAATACATGAAATGATGCTATAACAGAAATAAATGAATATAATCCCCTGTGAAGTCCGTTTTAGCAGACTGAAGTAGGGCTGTGCGATAAAACGATATCGATATATATCACGATAAAGAAAATCCACGATAAGCTATTGAGGAATTTTCTATATATACTGCGTGTCGCTAAAACACAAGCGGTTCAGCTTTCTCAGGCTGCGTTTCCACTGGGGTGGACGAAATCCTCTCAAAGGCGCTCACAGCGCTAGGAGAGAGCTTGTTCCGAACCGCTGCCAATCCTATGATCCACCTTGCGAGCATGACGCTCTGCTTTCATAGGAATGAATTGAAAATGCTTTCAGCTTCACTCACAACGTGCCAGTGGTAACGTAGCATCAGACTGGATGAACTTGATAATGCTAGCTGCCTTGCTAACAATTAGTTTACGTCGGACACCGGATTGATTCCATCCGCACCGCAAGACTTCATGACAACGGTTGCGCCCTCTCATCATCTCTAGTGAAGAACGCGACAGAACAACAGTGATGTGGACAACAGCTCTGATCTTTCTGCGCTGTAATCTTGAATATTGTTTTCTAGCAACAAACATGCTTCATTTCTACCCTGTCCTGGTCCGCACGCGTTGCCTCTTTTCCCTGCATGTGTGTAGACATGAAGCGGCGCACGAGTTAACGTGGTATCAAAGCACCTTTTAGACCATAACATTTTTCCCTTCAAAATGTATCTTTATTAATCAGCATGTTACGAGCCTTTAATAATAAACAAATCGAATAATCAAATCGATTTCTGTTCTAATTTAGTCAAAATTAATTAGATGTCTGGAATGGATAAGGAAAGACAAAAATTACTAGTTGGTAGACTAGTCTCTCACTTTAATGAAAATATACAAATTTTTTTTTTAAAACGTTTTCTAAATTTTATCTCGGGACACCCCTGAACCCACATTCAGCATTATTCCACAGTCACAAGAGCTTCTATGCCCCATACTTGGATATCTGAATATAAAGAAATATAAAAAATATTTCATTTTAATGTAAAAATATTCCAACAAATACTGGACTGCTGTCACTATGATTTAGAACAAACAGATGATCTTTTAACATTCATTTTCAATTGATAGACGGTAAAAGACGGTAAAATTGGTAAAAGATCTCGCAGACCCCACTGCTTTGGCTATCTCTGGACCCCCTGTGCAGTTTTGTAGAGACTATTTTGACTGTTTAGAATTTATTTTTTCTTCCATCAACTTAAAAAAAAGAAAGTGCAATGTGTAAATGTATATTGTGATAAATATCGAACAATATGAAAAAGATTATTGTAATAACAATTTTGGCCATATCGCCCAGCCCTAGACTGAAGTGAAGTCTGGCTGACACAGTGGGAGTCAGATAAAGGTAGGACTGGAGATGGATCTCTCAGGCTCTGGTAACATCAGTATATAATCCCAAGGTTTAGACAGGGAAAGAAATAGAATACAATTAGCATAGATGTCATTCACTTTAAAACAGAGTTAAAGAATAAGAGAAGTGTTTCCGGTTCCGGCAAACTTAACTTATGCGCTTGCATAACTTTGCAGATCGGCAGAGGATACTTGATGCAAGCAGAAAGATGTCTATGAATTGTAACTTGAGGTTCGAGCTAGGGCTGGGTGATATGGACCAAAAATCTTATCTCTGTATTTTAGGCTAAATGGCGATAGATGATATATATCTCTGTATTTTCTACAAAGTGGACTAAATGTTCAGTTGTCAAAGCCACATGTGAGATGGTAAATGAAGCCTGCAGGGCACCAAATTTAGGCAATATTATGCAAAGATATTGAATATGCGATATTTCAAACAGATTTTTTTTAATATTTTGAATGACGTCGCCATGGTGAAGCAATACATTTTTGCCAAAAAATGGAAAACAGGAAGTGCCTTATATCTTCTGTGTGCATTGTGTAATTTTTATGAAAATTCAGCTATGTTTGGTAATGAGGGCTGATTGCTTTGATGTGGCTATTATGGGTCATGGTCATAGCGCCACCAACTGGCAGCAGGAAGTATATCACTTTAAACAGACTTTGAAATAGCCCTCTTGTGATTACATGAATTGCTTCAAAATTATTTGGAATAATGTCAAGACACTGCTAATATCTTAAATACTATTGCCATAGCAACGTATTAATTGTTATTATTCCTTTCTTCCTGTATTTGGTGTTTTTAGGCACTTTTTCATGACATTTCCCAGTTTCATGAAATTTTTTTCTCATCAGAGATAATCAGCCATTAGGGCAGAGCAAAAGTTGTCAGGGGGGCATGTAGACGGCCTCTGTAGCTCTAGTATTATAGTCATTAGGTCCGCCCAACAGGGAGTCAGCCATTTAGATTTTTTTTATACTGCAGTCTCTGAACTTTAAAATACTCCTCCTAGGTGATTCATGTGCTAGGTGATACTCCTGTGTGGCTCTTACAACAGACTATTAAATAGTCCCAAATTGTTTGGAAATTGTTTAGTCAAAATGCTAAATGCATGTTTCCACTTTGCATTGTTTCCGAAAGCCACCGGGTGGAAATGGACCATAACTGTTCGATGAATCCCCAGCTTTATAGACTAGCTGCCAAGAACTCCATTCCCACTAAGCAGTATAATACTTTATCTAATTTATTTGAGAAGTTAGGATATTTAGATGTCTGGCATACAAACAGGATTTACTTTTTACTTGCCCCCTATATTTACATTTACATTTATGCATTTGGCAGATGCGTTTATCCAAAGCGACTTACAGTGCACTTATTACAGGGACAATCCCCCTGGAGCAACTTGGAGTTAAGTGCCTTGCTCAAGGACACAATTGTGGTGGCTGTGGGAATCGAACCAATGACCTTCTGATTAACAGTTGTGTGCATTAGCCCACTACGCCACCACCACTTCCACTATATCATACTAGAATCAAATAATTTTTTATTCTGAGTACAATGATGTCCGTCTCCCACTGTACTACAGGTAATATTGTTGTTAACGATCATGCTGCAGTTGTACTAGATCATCCAAAACCTGCCAAGCATTGGAGATTTAGTACATTATTGTTTAAAGATGACCATTTTCTTTCATATTTCAATTCTGAGTTCAAGATATTAATTAAATCAGAGTCTATGGATGACCCATCCCTGCTGTGGGAAACTTGCAAAGCCTATATCATAGGACTAGAAGCCGTGAGAGAGGCAGGATCATTTAGAACTACAGCTTAAAACGTTTACTGACGATCGTGTGTATCCATTTCCTGTTAATCTAGAGAAACTGTGTGTGTGATACGTGCTTCCTTGGATGTTATCGCATCAGGCTTACACTAATATATTATTTTCTAAGCAAAGGTTGTATGGTTGTATGAATACGATACAAAACCTAGCAAATACTTGGCTCATTTATTGAGGAAATCTGATCCAGAATTTATAACTTCTATTACGGACTTGAATGGAATTCAATCGTTTGATTCCTGTGTCATAAATACTACATTTAGACAGTTTTATTCCAATTTGCAATGCACTGAATAGTCCCCTCAACAGTGTAGTTCTATGGAAAATTGTATTTACTGTCTAACACTCCAAAGTATATTTGATGAAGAGAGAAGAGTTCTGAATGCTCCCATTTCAAGGAAGGGAGGAAGCCCTAGTTGCTCAACATAGCTTGTAGTCTGGTAAATCTCCAGGACCGGATGGCCTTGCATGTGAAGATATATAAAGAATTTGAGCATCTGTTAATAGATCCCATATTAGCTTTATTTGACCATTAATTTATGACAAATATGTTGCCCCAATCAGTTAATTGCAACTGGCCAGCACCAGTTATTCTCAAAAAGAGAAAAGACCCAGAGAACTGTGGGTCCTATAAGCTGATCGCTTTTGCTTAGTGCAGATTTAAAGCTGCTCTCCAAAATCCTTGCATTGCGGCTGGAGAAAATACTTTTATTATTAATGAAGACCAAACAGGTTTCATTAAGGGTTGAAGTTCTAGTCACAACGTAAGATGGCTTTTAAATGTCACTGAGCTTTCTCGTAAAGTCAACACTGATACCCTTATTCTATCCTGTTATGAAAATTCTAATATTGATCCTGGTAGACCTAAGTCTCTAAAGTCTTTAAACCTTTGCTGGCCTCCTAGTTTCGCAGATCGCTGGCACTTCCTCAGGGCATTACAACTCTGCATCCTCCTGTGAGATTGGCGTTGTCCTGCCCCCAGACAATACTCACTCAGTTTTGAGAATTGTATTTCTGTCTCTACACGCTAGCGATTTCGTTCTAATACTAACTCGTATATCTAGACTTATGCTGCAGCATAATAATGAACCCAGACTCCAGTTTCTGCTTTGCTCATTTATTTGTATGGGGCTAGGTCCCATCAGCCACAGCTGTGGAACCCCGGAGAAAAGTTAGAACACAATTAATATAGGCTGGTTTACATGCACTCTTGTTTTCTTTATTCTGATTGGATATACTTTAGTTGGAGTCATTTTTATCAATCTGGCAAGAAATCAACATGATAAATGGGTGTGTGTACATTATTCAGCTCCTCTCGTAACTGTTAATACTAACGGTCATAGGTCTTTCCTTTGTCTCGAGGTACTAGACTGGGCTGTCCCCTCTCTCTGTTGCTCTTTGCTATAGCGATAGAGCCACATACTCAAGCGATAAGAGAGCAGACAGCCATGACTGGGGTTTTGGCAGGAGACAGACAGCATAAAATTTCCCTTTTTCCCTCAAATTTGCAATGTTTTAATTAGGTTGTCGACTTTCCCTTTATCATGGCTGGGGAGGACTGCTGTACCCATTACAGATTATTCCAATTTATTGCCGAACAAAGTGATAAAGGAACTAAATGGATGGATCAAAAAAGACAAAAATGTTTTAAATTGCAGCTCTCTAGCAATGTGGGGGGACTAGACCTGCCAAATGTTAAAGTACCAGCTTGCCTGCCAACTCAGATTCTTCACTGAATGGTTAAGGGAGGACCCTAAATCTATCTGGCTTGACCTAGAGGCTTCACGGCTAACATGCTCTCTTACTTATTTGTTAGTAATCCCAAGGTAATTAAGGCATTATGTAACAACCCAATCATGCTTAATACTTTGAAGGCCTTGTCTATTGTACGCTGGATAGAGGGCATGGCTGACACATCTTCCCACTTGAACCTGGTCCATAATAATCCAGTGTTTCTGCCTAGTATTTCAGATCTGGGATTTAAAATCTGGAATACTCATAGGATACGTAGACTTTTGATCTGTTTAATGAAAATTTCCTGATGTCTTTTGAAGATTTGGTTATAAAATATAACCTACCTATTAGATCTCATTATTTAGATTTCTCCAAATTAGAAATTGTTTTTTTTTTTTTTTTAAAGTATCACTCTTGTCACTAACTCAATATCGGTTATAGAGAAGATTCTGTTAAATAATCTGCTTCATAAGCAGATCACTTGTTTCTATAATGCTCTTTGTTCACATGAAGTAGTGGATACACAGGACCTTAGAAAGCTATTGTAGAGGGAGCTTCGATTGACCATTAACTGAGGACGATTGGGAATTGGTCTGGAGTCAGGCCAATATGATCCAATATGAACAGTTCTAGAGTTATCCATCTCAGGATTCTACATAGACTACATATTACACCACTCATTAGAAATAAGATCGACCCAAGTAATTCTTCATTATGTTCTAAATGTAAGGTTGAGGTGTGACTGTTGCGTAATTAAGGCCTATTGGTTCAAAAGTTATACGTTTTAAGTTTTATTTTTCACATACATAACCATAACAGTACGACATGTAATTAAATTCTTAATACGACATTTCTCCCCACAATTTACGATACAGATTTTTATATATATACTCTATCTACTGTATGTGTGTGTGAATATATATATATATATATATATATATATATATATATATATATATATATATATATATATTCACACACATGTTACGTTCTTGTGTTCAAAACACTAGAAGGAGCGCAAATGCGATCTTAGGGATCTCAAGATGAATTTAAAGATTGAGAATTAAACTATATTTAACTTGACACAGTGACCTAAACATTTTATGTTTGACACAATGCACCCGAGACATCTGACATAGTTGTAAATTGAAGGGCTCTTAACCCTCTGGGGTCGACGGACGCGCCGGCGCGTCCTGTTGGATATTTTCATCATTACAGCAGAAACAACTTAAAATACTCCATCATTTTTGGGTATACAGATAAGTGTAAGACATCATTAGAGACTATAAAGGGTCTACTTTTATTTGTGTACACTCACAATAACAACAAAATCTTGTGCTTTTGTAAAATAAATAAAATAAAAAGTGTGAGCTTTCAGCAGTCTCTGTGTTCACAAGCATATTTCAGAAACGCGTCACTAAAATGAACTTAAACTCTGTGAATTCTTATCTATCAAACATGAAACGTGTCTTAAGAAAGCTTAAAATGTCTACTTTTAAATAAAACAATTCAAATTTAAAACAAATATTCTCCTGCAATGTAATCTGTATGAAACAAATCGATGTACGGTTTTCCTGGCTCAGCTTCATTATAGGTAATGTGATTCCACTAATGTGCTGAGACGATCAAGGCAAATTGTGCACGCCCCCCGACTGCGAGATGTAAACACAAAACAACTAATCTTTTCTGCGTGTTTCTGGATGTAAGGATGAGTTAACATTTTCCTTAGAAGAAGAGCGGGACTCGGATGAACATTTGTATTTTGAAGAGAGACTTGATCCAGCAGAGGATACCATTTCAAACGAGTAAGTAATTTAGTTTTCATTAGCTGACGTGCTATTTTATATAAACGTACATATTTTACTAGTGGGACTGTTTCCAGACAGGATTCAAAGTATTGACATTTGAAAAATGTCCTAATAGGCAAGTTTTAGTTTTTTCGGCTAAAGCAGGCATTTATGCTGTATGATATAAATATGATATGTAATATGATATAAAAATTATATGAATGTTTAGATTATATTTTAACGTGTTTATGCCGCCTCATTATCATCAACAAAGCTTGTTCCTGAAAATATGTGTTCAGGTTAAATGAGTAAAATACACTTTAAATATGTCCATATTAGAAAATCTGCATATTATAATGATTTCTGAAGGATCATGTGACACTGAAGACTGCAGTAATGATGCTGAAAATAAATTTTTGATCACAAATTGCATTTTACAATATATTCAAATACATAACTGTTCTTTTAAATTGTAAAATGAGTTCACACATTGTTTTTACTGTATTTTGGATCAAATAAATCCAGTCTTGGTGAGCAGAAGAGACTTCTTTTAAAGGTAGTGTTGGTCTAAAATTAAGTAAAGTCTTTAAGTAAAGAAAATATATAGTCAGATAACTTTTTTTTTAACTTAAAACTTGATTTTGATCATTAAGTCTCCTCACATTCATTCTCTTTGTCACATTCCTCATTGATGGGCCCAGAGGAGGGGGTCTTTGTGTCCTCAGGTGTGAATCACATAAATATTCGTGATAGTTCACGCCTCCTCGCATATTACCCATCAACACTAAAATTGTCTTACAAAAGTTAAATTACTATATCGTTTTGTATGAATGAGTGATCGGGATGGTTTTCACATCATTTTGTAGCAAACACTCTAGGCTACAAGATCCAGTTCTCAAAAGTATTGTGGACAAATGTTTAGTATCTGTTATATGACCTTATTTCAGTGACTTAAAATTTTAGTTTTTTTCAAAAACCATGCATAAACATTATTTTTCTCACAAATACAAACCTGTACACACATGTTGCTCAGATATTATTGTAGCCCAGTTTGTGCTGAATACAGTGTTATCAGACTTTAGCCATTAATATGTTTTTAAGCAACTGAAAAAAGCACAAATGTCAAGGCATGTCAAAAGTTCTCCAGGGCCCAAAACACCCTCAGACCCCAGAGGGTTAAACAAGCCCTCATAATAAATCTCCAACTGATTGACAAATGGATTGCTGTGAACTGTATGCCAATGATTGACTTATGATCAATAATATGGTAGTAAACAATACATTTTTGCATGGCCTTATCAATGATTAACTTCTGCCACAAGAATGCATTTTAATTATCTGAATATTTTTATTTTATATATATATATATATATATATATATATATATATATATATATATATATATTTAAAGATAATTATATATTGCTATAAATATGTATAATCATTATATATTGAGTTATTGTTATATGAGGGGCTTCCTCAGCAAATATTTGTTGGCGATTAATTAATCGGGACACCATGTAATTAATTTGATTAAAAATGTAATCGATTGACAGCCCTAATATATATATTAGGGCTGTCAATCGATTACATTCTGTATGTACTGTATGTATGTATGTGTGTGTGTATATATGTATATATATACTGTATGTGTGTGTGTGTGTGTATATATATATATATATATATATATATATATATATATATAATATATACACTCACCTAAAGGATTATTAGGAACACCTGTTCAATTTCTCATTAATGCAATTATCTAATCAACCAATCACATGGCAGTTGCTTCAATGCATTTAGGGGTGTGGTCCTGGTCAAGACAATCTCCTGAACTCCAAACTGAATGTCAGAATGGGAAAGAAAGGTGATTTAAGCAATTTTGAGCGTGGCATGGTTGTTGGTGCCAGACGGGCGGTCTGAGTATTTCACAATCTGCTCAGTTACTGGGATTTTCACACACAACCATTTCTAGGGTTTACAAAGAATGGTGTGAAAAGGGAAAAACATCCAGTATGCGGCAGTCCTGTGGGCGAAAATGCCTTGTTAGAGGTCAGAGGAGAATGGGCCGACTGATTCAAGCTGATAGAAGAGCAACTTTGCCTGAAATAACCACTCGTTACAACCGAGGTATGCAGCAAAGCATTTGTGAAGCCACAACACGCACAACCTTGAGGCGGATGGGCTACAACAGCAGAAGACCCCACCGGGTACCACTCATCTCCACTACAAATAGGAAAAAGAGGCTACAATTTGCAAGAGCTCACCAAAATTGGACAGTTGAAGACTGGAAAAATGTTGCCTGGTCTGATGAGTCTCGATTTCTGTTGAGACATTCAGATGGTAGAGTCAGAATTTGGCGTTTGTTTCTGACCATGTCCATCCCTTTATGGCCACCATGTACCCATCCTCTGATGGCTACTTCCAGCAGGATAATGCACCCATCCTCTGATGGCTACTTCCAGCAGGATAATGCACCATGTCACAAAGCTCGAATCATTTCAAATTGGTTTCTTGAACATGACAATGAGTTCACTGTACTAAAATGGCCCCCACAGTCACCAGATCTCAACCCAATAGAGCATCTTTGGGATGTGGTGGAACGGGAGCATCGTGCCCTGGATGTGCGTCCCACAAATCTCCATCAACTGTAAGATGCTATCCTATCAATATGGGCCAACATTTCTAAAGAATGCTTTCAGCACCTTGTTGAATCAATGCCACGTAGAATTAAGGCAGTTCTGAAGGCTGAAAGGGGTCAAACACAGTATTAGTATGGTGTTCCTAATAATCCTTTAGGTGAGTGTGTATGTATATATATATATATATATATATATATATATATATATATATATATATATATATATATATATATATATATATATATATACTTGTATACTGTATATAGATAGGATATAAATAGAAGTAAAACCACAATTTAAAAATGCCCATTTAAAAAAAAAACAATAAAATAGGGGAAAGAGAATATACTATATGTACAAAGTATGCATATGATATGAAATAGTGCATTGTGACAGATGTAGAGTAGCAGCAACAGTTTACTGGCTATATATATATATATATACACACACACACACACACACACACACACATACAGTCAGGTCCATAAATATTGGGACATCAACACAATTCTAATCTTTTTGGCTCTATACACCACCACAATGGATTTGAAATGAAACGAACAAGATGTGCTTTAACTGCAGACTTTCAGCTTTAATTTTAGGGTATTTACATCCAAATCAGGTGAACGGTGTAGGAATTACAACAGTTTGTATATGTGCCTCCCACTTTTTAAGGGACCAATTGACTGTATGTGTGTGTGTGTGTGTGTGTGTATATATATGTATATATATATATATATATATATATATATATATATATATATATATATATATATATATATATATATATATATATATATATAAAAGAGACTTCTGTGAAATTGTGCAGTAATGTTCAGTATGTAAGAATATTGGTCATAATATTGCTGAAGAATATTGCATGTGTGTGGTGTTGAATAGTGAACCTAGTCCTGGTGTTGTCCATGGTTCAGGACACGGATGGCCTGGGGAAAGAAGCTCCAACTTATTCTCTCCGTTTTGGCCATCACGGAGCGGAAGTGTTTCCCTGACCGCAACAAAGTGAAGAGTCCATTATTAGGATGGCTGAGGTCTTTCATGATCTTCCTGGCTTTGGTCCAGCATTGGTTGCTGTAGATATACTGCAGGTCAGGGAGTTTGATGTGGGTGATGCGCTCAGCTGATCGCACCACTCTTTGTAGAGCCAGTCTATCCTGCTTTGTGCGGTTTCCAAACCAGGCTGTGATGTTTCCTCTCAGGATGCTCTCAATGGTGGAGATGTAAAAGTTTTTTAGCACCATAGAGGGCAGTTTAAAGTCCTTTAAGCGCCTAAGGTGGTAAAGACTCTGACGGGCCGTCTTCACTATGGTGTTAATGTGACAGGACCATGACAGATCATGTGAGATGTTTATACAGAGGTAACAGAAACTAACCTGGGACCAGTCTTCCAGGCCTTTGATCTCCTGTAGATAGCTCTCGTCATTATCAGAGATCAGGCCCACCACAACAGTGTCTTCAGCAAACTTGAAAATGGTGGTGGAGTTGGAAGTGGCCGCACAGTCACAAGTGTACAATGAGTACAGCAGGGGATATGTCTGCCCATCCTTACTGCTTGTGGCCTGTCAGTCAGGAAGTTGGTGATCCACAGATGCAGAGGTTGGCTGAATCCTAGGTCCTCCAACTTGGTGGTGAGTTTTGAGGGAATTATAGTATTAAAAGCTGAATTGTAATCAACAAACATAATTTTCTTTCCTCTTGTCCAGATGTTCTAGGACTGTGTGGAGGAGATGTGTGATGGCATCGTCCGTTGAGCGAACTGTAAGGGATCCAGTGTGTCCGGTAGTGAGGAGGTGATTAAGTCTCTCACCAGTCTTTCAAAGCACTTCATCACAATTGAGGTCAGGGCTACAGGACGATAGTCATTAAGGCAGGAAGGTTGGGTTTTTTTCAGGACGGGAACAATAATGGTCTGTTTAAAGCAGGTTGGAGTTACTGACCTTTCCAGGGAGAGGTTGAATATCTCTGTGAACACCGGTGCTAGCTGGTCAGCGCAGGCTCTGAGGACCCGACCTGAGATTCCGCTGTCAGCACCGTTAGCGCAGTAAACTGCAGCGTCGAATTGAGCGTAAAAAGTGTTCAGCTCATCTGCAATCATCTACTTTATAGTCCGTTATTGTTCTTAGTCCCTGCCACATGCTTCTGGAGCCAAATTCTTCCTGTAGCCGTTTTGCCCTCCTTACCACTCTTGTGCTTTGAGCTGAATTTTTGGATTAGAACTAGAGCTGGATCCCTTGTCTTTTGATATTTGTCTAGATGTCTATTTGATATTTTGACCTTTGCTGCTAGGAAAAATATACTATTAACCTGGATCAGTGACAAACTCCCCCCCCCCCCTCTTTGAAATGTTGGCATAAGATCATAAGAAAGATTAATTCCTAACATGCTTTATACATTTGTCAACTGAGGCTTTTCATCGTCTCTGGATTCCCTATCTTCACAGTATTGATGCCCCTTTAAGTAATATTTTATGGTATGGTCACGATGTTCTCTCTTATACATGATCTGTATTTTTTTTTTCTCTCAGTCTCTACTTTTGGGTGCTGTAAGTGCTGGGCTTTGTTTGCTTGGATATGTTTGTGTTGTAAATGGTTAACAACAAGTTTTATTAAAAATAACTTTTATTAAAAAGTGGGAGGACACAATTTTTTCTAGTATTTTAGACATAAATGGGAGATTTGAGATTGGTCTATAATTAGCCAAGGATCAAACTGTAATTTATTAATTAGTGGTTTAATAACTGCTAGTTTGAAAGTTCGGGGTACATATCCTAAATATAACCAGGAGTTAATAATATTGAGTAGACCTTTTGAAATTACAAGAAAAACCTCTTTCGGTAGCTTAGCGGGTATAGGGTCTAGCATACACGTTGTTGGTTTTGATGCTTTTACAATATTTGTTAGCTCTTCTTGACCTATAACAGTGAAGGACTGAAATTGCATTTAGGGAATACTGAGACACTGTCTTCTGAGGTGTTGTTGCTGCCAGTTGCATAATTCCAATTTTGGTTCTGATGGTCTCGATTTTATTTTATATTGTCATTACTACTGTGCTGTAAGGGAATAATTGAATCAGTTGAAGATTTGTTCCTTGTTAATTTAGCCACACTATTGAATAAACACCTAGGATTGTTGTGGTTATTTTACAGTACGAATTTGCTAAATTATGCAGACCTGGCAGATTTTAGAACCTGTCTGTAGCTAGACACGCTATCCTTCCATGCAACGTGAAACACTTAGTTTTTTACTCTTCTACTTGCTTTCCATTTTTTTGCACTGCTCTTCTGAATTTTTTTGCCATACTTTGTATATGAGACAGATTAAGAAGCTTATTAGTGAAGCTATCTTTAGTGGTTGAAAAAAATAGTTCTACCAAAATGATAACATTTTGTTGATTGAGTGACCATAGCTAAGCGCAACATACAAGAGACGAGGTAATGATCTGAAATGTCATTGTGGCAAAATTGCTATATTATCAACATCAACTCCATATGACAGAATTAACTCTAATGTATGATTATGGCAATGAGTTGATCCTGTCAATTAAAGCTCAATCCACAGTAACTACAAGATCTGACAGAAAATCTGCAAATTCTCTTTAAGGAATCAGAATATGGACTATACTTTACTGCAAGAACTAAACAGATATCACTTTCTAATCAAACTAAGTGCTAATTACTAAATCAGTATGGTTTCCCTTGGATTGATCCTTAGACTAAATTAATAACATTGATGCTTGTATTTTCTCCTAAATCACAGTGTGGATCCTGGACTGAGCTGGAAAACTGTGGGCATCTGGAGATGCTGGCAGACAGGATGGGAGAAGGTCTGCTTTATTCGAACATTGATAGTCTCTTTTCTAGACCCGATCAGCAAAAGTCAATTAATGCCAAGACTGAAAGAGAAAAGCCAGCCAACAGCTTGACTTTACAGAGATCTGTGCATGAAGTTAAGCCAGACAGGCTATCTACATGTAGAAGAAAGAAAAAAAAAACTATTTGCTACTCCAGTTCAGATCTCAGAATCTTCTCATTGACTGAGTCTAATGAGGCCTTATTCCCCTCAAAACAAACTGTTCTTTTGGCATGTGAGACTGAAGATGTCCTTGGACAAGATTCATCACTCAAGGTGGTGTTTCGTTATGTGGTCTGTATTGCAAATTTTTTCGATAACATGTCTTTTCTGGATGCTTACTTACAAAGACCATCTCTAAGTGGAACTGGTCTTTGTAAACCAGAACCTCTTGGTTGGATGGGTGCCATGCTGAAGGACAGTTTATTGGACCTACCAAGAGAGGAGCAGGTCGGACACTGTAGTTTAGAAAACTGCTCACAGATACTGGCCATGGTGGTAGGTTTGGGTTTCCATCAGTGCCGGACTGGGATCACCAAGATGTGGACAGAAGCCACGAGACTGAGGGAGAAGTTGACTTCAGAGACATCGGAAAACATTATAAGAGCCCTTTCTCTGCCCTGTCATAAACCCTTCAGCATATGTCTATGTGCACTCTGTGAATCTAGGTGTGTATTTAATGAGTTTACTTGAAACTTTTAGGAATAGTTCACCCAATAAAAATTCTCATCATTTACTTCCCATATATGTATGACTGACTTATGCAGAACACAAATGAAGATTTTTATAAGAATATTTCAGCTCAGTAGGTCCTCACAATGCAAGTAAATGGGTACCACAATTTTGGGCAGCATAAAAGTAGTCCATAAGACATCCATATCTTCAGAAGAGAAACAAGTGTGGTTGAGAAACTTCTCAATATTTAAGTCCTCTTTTGTTTTTGGTGATTCACATTATTCGTGGATATCACCTCCTACTGGACAAGAAGAAAAAAAAGGACTTCAATATTGATCCGTTTCTCACCCACACCTATCATAACACTTTTGAAGATATTGATTCAACCACTGGAGTCTAATTGATTACTTTTATGTGCTTTTGGAGCTTAAAAATGTTGGTACCCATTTACTTGCATTGTGAGGACCTACAGAGCTGAGATATTCTAAAAATATTTATTTGTTCAGCTGAAGAAAGTAAGTCATACACATTTGGGATGGCATGAGGGTGAGTAAATGAGATAATTCTAATTTTTGGGTGAACTTTCCCTTTTAATGTAAACTGTGTGAGGCAGGTTGTGTTTGTATTCTAGTCTCTTTTGGCTTATGTTTGCACTCCTTTACACTATTGTTAATGGTCTCTTGATTTGTATGCATTTTTTGACAGTGTTGTCCAAAGGCGTAAAGAGATTATATCCACAGTGTTCTCCAGCAAAGAATTCTGTTGTCATGGTAATAAGCGTGCTCTCTCCATGGACTATCTGCCTGCTCTGCGTTCAATCTGTAGATCAGAGAGGGTTAAAGAACAGAGCACATACAGGTATGGGAATCTGTGCTGATTAAGAGGCATCTAGGAGTCAAAATCTTTCATGGATTTTTCACCATTTGTAGATTTATTTTGAATTATACAATTAGATTAGTATAGAATTTGTTTTATTTACAAATATTGAGTGATTTTATTATTTTGTCTCTCTCTCTATATGTCAGACATTCACATTACCTCTCACGCCTTCACCTACCTAGCCGCACTCTAAGACTAATGACCTTGGATTTCCCTTGATGTGTGACTGATATCCTGGTCTACAAAATCTTCCAGGATTTAAATGTTTACTGTATTGTGACAGCAATGAAACTTTTGCTTGTGAAATGAATTTACAGAAATTAATTTTGTGTCAGATATAATGTCATTACAAAAATGTGATGTTTTCAGTGATACAAAAATAATTTATGTTTGGCATATATATATATATATATATATATATATATATATATATATATATATATTCTCATTACATTTGTATTCAATATTTTACTAAACAAAATGATGGAATTTTCTCCACTACCTTAAACCCATCTACTCTATATTGCCAAAAGTATGTGGCCATATAGTCTAATTCAACAGTTTTGTTAGACAAACCTTAATGCTACAGCATTAAGTTGCATTCTAAAGAATTGTGTGCTTCAAATTATGGAGCAACAGTGTGGGAAGATCCCTTTTCTATTCCAGCATGACCTCAAAAGTGAGGTCCATTAAGAAATGGTTTACTGTGTCTATCCTTGTGTCTACCCCTATCTGCATCCTTTACTGGTAAATATCTGCAGCCATGTTACTACATGCAGCAACGGCATAGATTTGGTTTGAACATTGAGAGGGACAGTGTTAGTGTCTGTGTGGACTGCTATATTTCTGGGGGATATGTGGATGCGAAGGGAAGCCCTATAATAAGAAAACTGATCAAAAACACACATAAAGGAGGTAAATAGAAACGCTCCAATCTAAAGCACAACACCACTTATGCGCATCCCAAGCTCAGTGATGTGATGTGTAGAAAGTGTGTAAATGTGAGATAATTGTGGGTGCACAACATGTAGTTCACGGCATTAAACAGTTTTTTCTTCTGCAGCACTTTATTAAAGCAAACCGTTGTCTGTCAGACGCCCCAACATAAAGAATCAGCAACCGATTCTAAACACTGTCATTTATAAATTATGATTCTAAAAACATTTATTTTGTACTATCCATAATAACGGTAACATTGCTTACGGCAACAATGAAAAGTCCGATCATGACCAAAATTGACATTTATTGTTGAATACGGTGAATTTGTACAGAAGCAATGCTTTAAATAACGAGTACGATTTAGGATGCAACTTTTCAAATTAAAATGTGCTGTGCGCTGTCAGCATGCTTAAACATTACAAAAAGTGGCATCTTTAATTCATCACTTAAAAATCAACAAAGCTAAAAAAAAAAAAATTTAACTTTCTAGTTTGTTGTTGGACAACTAGTGGAGCATCCTGTCCACATTTGTAGAATGTGTCTTTCTATGACTTCTGTCTGCTTTTTTTACATTTGGCGTCTTCAGTCAGCCATTTAAATGCTGCTAAACAGCCGATTTAAGTCACTTTTTTGATGGATATGAATCTGGTAGATCGAATTCCTATGTTATATTTTGGAATTCATTTGTTTAATCCCTTAACCGACATTTACCAGAAAAGTATTTAACACAGATTTAAATGGTTGTAATTCATGAATGCTTTGGAAGAAGACACTTTGTGGTTTATTGTTGAAATTAAATAATTTATATAAGTGAAGTAAGTTTTTAATGTTCTAGGTAAAAGTTTATTTTAATGAAAAAAAAAATAAAACAATTCTTTATAAAACATGTTAAATCTGTCTCTGGTGACCCTAAAAATGATATGAAGTAAAAGCCATAAATCTTATAAAGTTGTGCATATAATTTTAGCTTAATACGCTATAACATGTTTTGGTGCAGTACCCAACATGGCCACTGGATGTCATCCAATCTTTTCAGTTTCACGTGAATTGAAAGTTAACGTTAACAAAAATTGTTTGTATATAGCCTCTTACCTGTAAATTGTTTGCATTTATTGTTAATATTGGAATGTTGTATTTTTCAATCTACATGTCACATGTTGTACTTGTCGTATATTAATTATTTCCACATGGAGGCTCAGAAGACACTAACTTTTGTTTCTTCCCCAGCCGTGCAGAAGAGAAATGACAGTAAATCAATTTAATAGTAATTTCGACACTACTGGTGGGGAACAAACAAGCAGCCTTATGAATAACAATAATCCCTGCACTGCTGTAGAATTAACTACACTGTAGATGTTAAAACGAACAACATCCCTTATAACCAACCTTGAATAGCTGACCAGAACACAAGTTATAAATACAATATTTTAATTTACTAAGAATATATCTCCTGAGAAAATGACTGAATTCTAGTTTAATATTTAGGGAAATTAAAGTATTAAATAAAATCCTTTTATCACATCAGAGCAACATTGATGCAAATTAACCTAAATGAAGAGTAGATGGATCAGAGAAAATGGTAGCAGTGTATCAAATAACTGTTCTTGAATATTGCACAATCCATCGCTCATCCAGTAGGACATAATCATCTGATAATGTAAGGTTTAACAAACCTGCTTGCATTTAGCTGATCAGGTCCAACAAATGTATAATAGTAATAAGAGGGATACGGCCGACCAGAGACGGCGGTGTGACAGAGAGTGTGTTACGGGCAGCTGCTCGACACCTGTGTGTGTGTTTGTCTTTTTGGTTAAGTTTATAATTAAAATATTATTGATATTGTCAAGCCAGTTCTCGCCTCCTTTTACCGAAACCCGAGGAGGAGGAGGGATGTGCTGTAGTGGAGTGCCTGCCACATCATCCATTATTGAGTCACTCCCTCAGGAGTTCAAAAAATGCAACAGCCTGCAGAAGAGCATCACACAGCTCTTCTCCTCTGTTCTTACTGCTCATCTTGAAAGAATTCCTGTGTATTAGCACCAAGTCATGAGGGAAAAGAACCCGAGGCTCTTGCTTCATATCTGACTCTGTCATCATCATCTTCACTGTCTCAGCTCCACTTGTCCGACTTTCCCCCACCATCAAGCCGAAGTGGCGACCCACAGCTGTGCGCATCATGTTAAGGACATTTGGGGGTCTCCCTGGTTCCCTCACTGGGGTGAGCAAAGCAAATAGCATGGCCTCTACAGTCCGGAGGTGGGCCATGACTGGATAAAGAGAAGTGTTCTGAGGAGAGATACTTGGCTTCTCCACCACAAAGAAGTCAGCAGTAGGAAATCT
The DNA here is from genome assembly GCF_025860055.1 of Xyrauchen texanus. Taxonomy (NCBI): domain Eukaryota; kingdom Metazoa; phylum Chordata; class Actinopteri; order Cypriniformes; family Catostomidae; genus Xyrauchen; species Xyrauchen texanus. The sequence continues at coordinate 16,955,412 of NC_068288.1, forward strand.
TGATATTGCAGTCGAGATCTGGAGTTGATAAAGAATATACATTAATAAGAATTTTTTTAATATACTCCAGTACTGCGGATTCTCAACATATTGTACAGTTCACTCAAAAATGAAAATTCTCTCATCTTTTACTAACCATCATGTCATCCCAAACTCATATGACATTTTTTCTTCTACAGAACACAAGTGAAAATATTTTGAGAAATGTATGAGGTGTCAATGGGACCCAAAACCTTTAACGATCGCTTTGAGTTTGTAACGGATCAAAAGTTAAGTCCTTTTTAACTATAAATCTTGACATCCAAGATTTATAGTGAATTAGGACTCACCTAAAGCAATTATATCTTTTCAGAAGCAATGGATTAACCCACTCGGTCATTTGGTTTACTTTTATGCTGCTTTTATGTCCTTTTTGAAACTTCAAAGATTTGGACCCCATTGACTTACATTGTATGGAGAAAACACATTATTCTTTAAATTATCTACGTATTTCAAAGAAGAAAGTCATGAGTTTGGGATACCATGAACTTTTTAATTTTTGGGTGAACTATTCCTTAAATGAACTGCATAAAACCAGTTTTCAACTTACATCATTCAAATAATCAGATGCCATGTATGTTCCTTTCATAAAACTCTTGCACTCCTCTTGCTGCCAGTCTAACACAGTCCTTGACCGATCCATATGTGTCCATGCAATTTTATTAGTTCCACACACAATGGACACAATGGAGCTTGCATCCTGCAAGACATTAGAGAACATAAACATAACAGAGCGTTTTTCCATAAATCAGTGCTATTGAACATGGTGGTTTACTGTATCTTATGCAATTGCTGTAGACTGACTTACCTCCAACAAAGCTTGGTCAACTTCAGGTCTTATAAATTTAGCCAGATTGACTTTTCCCTTTCTCCTCTCCTTTTTCTCAACTGGGTTCAGGATGGAGTTAAATACCATGACAGCACTCTTGTGTTTGAGTAAGGACACATTAATTACACTCTCCAGATCGTTGAATAGTCCATGTCTTGTTCTGTAGTCGATGATGTTGACAGCTTTCCGCCCTTTCAGCAGTTTGACCTGGGCCAGTTCAGACTTGGTGGCTGTATTGAGTCGCTGGAGGATGACAGCACGCTGCTCTGCTGTATAGCATGAGTCTAGGTGTTTGCTGTCCTCCTGGCATACTTCAGACGAAACGGATGCATTCAGGGTGTCAAACCCAGCAATCGTGATTCTGCTCCTGCTGCAACAGGTGCAGTGCAGCAATCTCAGCTCATATTCAGGCAAGGAGCTCGGAGGACGACAAAACAGACTGCAATGTCCTGCAAGCAATACATAACCAAACATAAATCGAGCATGAAAAACAAATATCCAGTACATAACACTACATATGTAAAATACAAATAATTAAAAAAACACAATTGTTAAATTATATGTAATACTTTAAAAAAATGCGCACTGTATGTATGATTTAACTGTACAATTAACATAGTAAATACTGATCTAAAAATATGTTATGTGGCAAATTAATTCATAGATCTTGGAATTGCAGCGTGTAGTTTTTAAAAGCTTGATATGTGAACAGTTTATTACCTTTGAGAACTATACTTAACAGGAGACGTTTAGCGATCCACATGTTTAATCGCCAGAGATCAGTGTTTGAGTGACAAATTAATGTGTCCCCATGTTTTGCGCTCGAAGGTTCGACATCACTTGCTCGTGTGGAAACATGGTGTGTATGTAATTGGTTCCGGGTGTAACAACCCTCGGCTCAACCACTCAAAAAATGCATGAAAAAAATTATAATTTCAGGTATCCAAACTCCTCACCTTTCGGAGAAATTTGCCGATTTTATATTGAATGTCTCTTAATTTTTTAAATTAAATATTACCTTATCATTTACGAATAGATACCCTTATAGAACTATTTTAAATTCACCAAGAAAACGCTTCGAGCTAAACATAAACGAGTCCTTTTATGGCTGCTATAAAAGCAACTGCGATTTTTTCTCCCTCTTCCAAATACATGTTTACAATGTTTATTGTGCACACCTCCCGCTTTTTGACTTGGCAAACTCGTAAAATCGCTCCCCTGTGACGCTTTCTCCAACTCTCATCATGTAGAGGGCGATGCGGCGTTGACGCTGGCGTTAAAAACAATATCCTCAGATAAAATGTTCGTGGACCAGTGATTGTCTAGTCTTTTGCGTCCCTCATGAGTTTGCATCCCTGTTATTTGAATTTGAATTTTTGTTGTTGAGGATAACCCCTTGAGATGAAACATCTTGTTTTCGAGGGGGTCCTCGAGACAAAGACAAAGATAATACAACACATTCACTCACACTAAAGTTCTACCTCATCCCGCCTCGCCCAGCCCACTAGGCCCACTAGGCCCACCAGGCCCACCAACTCCTTATTGGAAACAAATCCATATATAAAACATATTGCAGTATTAAGATGCATGACAACATTTAGCCCTTACATACACATATGTCTATAAATACATACACATACATAATGTATACGCACACCTACACCCATACTCGCATATGTACACAGAAATAAAAAAAATAAGTATCCCAGATATAAGGGGTATAAAAAACAAAGTCCAGTCACACATGAGGAAAACATTTACAGCAACAGTTTGCTTGCAAGTAAGTAAAGAGAGATATTTTGAAGGAACACAATGATGTGACAGATCTTAGAGACCCGGGCAGGTTATTCCAGTCTGAGGGGGCTTTGAATTTAAAAGCACGTCTACCACTCTCTTTGAAAATGTTTGGCACAGTGAAGGAGAGATATTCAGTGTGTCTCAATCTATAGCTGGGTCTATATGGAAGTAAATATTCCTTCAAATAAGAAGGATAATTATAATACACACATTTGAAAATGACCTGATACTAGTGATACTGGCTTCTGGCTTTTGGTGATAATAAGTTCAGTGAGTCATTACACAGTGGTGAGTAGTAAAAGGACATCTCAGCACAAATCTACATATATTATCGAAAGCAACATTCAATGCCTTCAAGTTTGATTCTGATGTGTTTTGATAGACAACGTCCGCATAGTCTAATATGGGAAATAATAACTGTGACACAGTTCTTAGTCTAATCATTTGAGTGAAACAGTTAATAGAGCGATACAATATTCGTAAATTACAATTAATCTTTTTAACAACAGAATTGATATGACAAATAAAAAAAAAAGTTATGAGTCAAGCCAAAGGCCCAGATATTTAAGTTCATCAACTTGTACAAGTTGAGTATCGTCTAGGAATTTGAGTGAAAGATTGTTATCTTGATTCATTGAAGCTGATCTGGTGGGAAACAATATGCTATATGACATTTTCTTATTCAATAGAAGATGGTTGGATTGGAACCAAAGTTGAATGGCATTAAAATTAGATTGCAATAAGGATTGAATCTTAGAGACAGACATATTAGATGTGTAGATCACTGTGTCATCTGCATATAGATGGATACAACAGTCTGAGCAAATTAAAGGAAGATCATTGATAAATAAAGAAAATAGAAGAGGCCCTAAAGAAGAGCCTTGAGGGACACCTTTGTCCATTATTAAGGACTGTGATACACAACCATGAAAAGAGACACGCTGATGTCTACAGTGAAGGTAAGAATTAAACCAGAGAAGAGAATCTTTAGTAAGGCCTATCGCATATAATTTGTCGAGAAGCAAATAGTGATCGACCATATCAAAGGCCTTAGTGAGATCTATAAATATTGCACCAGTTGACTTGTTATTGTCTAAGGAAGATGAAACATCATTGGTAAATTTTAGAAGAGCAGTAGTTGTAGAAAAGTTTTGTCTGAAACCAGATTGATTTGGAGACAGAATAGAGAAATCATTAATATATTTGAATAATTGTTTAAATATTATTTTTTCAAACACTTTTGCTATATTACTGATGATAGAGATAGGTCTATATTTGTTAAGATGAAGTGCATCGCCACCCTTATGTATTGGTGTAACTCTGGCAGACTTCCACATTAATGGAACCACACAGGTGGATAATGATAAATTAAATAAATCTGATAAAGGAAATGCCAGTACATGAGATGCAAACTTAATAAACTTAATCTCCAGGCCATCGGGATCAGTACCGTTACCTGACTTTAGTTCGGAGATTGCTTGCTGAACTTCAGTAGGATTTATTGTAGCAAATGAAAAGGAACTGTTAAGCTCATCTGCTGGACTAGAGTAGGAGAAATTAGAAAATTGTGAACTACAAATGGAGGAAAAGTGTTGGTTGAAAGCATTGGCAACCGCAGAAGGATCACTGATAACATCATTATTGACTTTGATTTTGGTAGCAATGCTTTTATTAGAAATTTTTAAACAAAGAATTAAGACTTTTCCAAAACTTCTTAGGATTATTGAAATTATTAGACAGAAAGTTTGTATAATAATTCGATTTAGCATTTCTTGTTTTAGTCGTACACTTATTTCTTAATTGTTTATATACAGCCCCGTTTGATGGGTCCTTTGACAGGCGGTACTTTTCCCATGCCTTATCTCTTTGTTTAAAAAGATGAATTAAATCAGCATCAATCCATGGTAAATGTCGACCCTTAACCTTGACTGATATCCAAGGGGCATGTTTATCAATTACTTTAAGCACTTCAGTATAGAAAAAATTCCAAGCATCTTCAACAAAAGGAATAAGGTTAAACCGGTTCCAATTTATATCTAATAGATCTTGGATAAAAAGCTCAGTGTTAAAATATTTACTCTGCCTTACCCTAATCACCTTGGGTGGTAGGCGAGGTAATCTAATTTTCCATACACAGAAAACAATGGAATGATCACTAAAGCAATCGGGTAAAACACCAGATTCAATTATTCTGTTAGAGTGGGTGACCAAAATCCAGTCCAACAAAGATTTGGATCTGTGGTCAACCCGAGTAGGTTCACTAATTAGTTGAGTCAGATTTAAGCTTTCAAAATAATTTCTATCATTTAGAGATGAACGATCTAACCAATTAATGTAATCTCGTTTGAGCTACCCACAGATTTTATAGTAGTGCCGATGCAGTGTATTGACTCTGTAGGAGTGTTTGGAGGTCTGTAGATGTTCCTTATAATCAGCTGTTTATTTACGTGAAAACTAATTTTAACAAAAAGACATTCAAAGTATACAGGGTTTTCCTTAGGGGCTATAAACTCAGATAATAAATTTGAGGAGACATAAGTGGCTACCCCTCCTCCACGAGTAGCCCTATCAGCTCTATACAAGACATAACCATCCAGTTTAATTTCCTCATCTGATGTGTTATTATTCAACCAGGTCTCAGACAGTGTTATAACACTTGGTTTATTATAGACCAACCAGGCCCTTAAGAGATCAATTTTGTGTGGCAAGCTCCTAATGTTCAGATGAATGACAAATAAGCCTTTACCCATGTTGACTATTCAGGGACATAGGAAAAAGGGTTGAAGAGTTGGGGGTTGGTTGTTGGGGGGAGAGAGCGAAAGTGAAAGAGAGCAGCATACACACACACACACACACATACACACACACACAAACGCGTGCGCGCAGGCACACACGCGAACACATGGGAATATTTGTTGTGGCATTGCAAGAACGAATCTACAAATTAGAAAAGAAGCAAATTTGTTGTTTTTTCATTAGGCTACCCATTTAGTGCTCTTGCCACCTGTGACCTCACACAGCGTAGTCTACCTATGTGATTTTTAATTTTGCATTGCTGAATTTCAAAAATTACAATTAAACACGCTACTAAGACAGACAGCAAACATGGACAAGTTCTTGAAAAAAGGAAACATATTTATGATGGTTAGCCTATATGGGATAGTGCTGTGCCGTATAATTTTTTTAGTTGTAAAAAGTGTGCTGTGGCTAAAAAAGTTTGGGAAACACTGCGCTAAACAAACTATCAAAAGAGCACCCGTCTCGATACCAAAGGGGAATTCTCGAAATAGTGTCGACATTACAATAAGATATTCTGGATTTCGTCGAGAACCTAAAATGTTCGATTTCGTTTTTATATTTTTAGAAATCCATTTACACTGGGCTGTGGGCATAGCCTACCTTCTGAAAAATATGCATCGAGGAAAAACGGAAGGCAGAGGACAATTAACTGAAGTCAATGTAAAGTAAATTCAAAGCAGGATTATGAGAATACATTTCCAAGTGGGCTTTCAGTACTTTAAAAAATTTGGACATACATATAGAATTAATGAGTCTGAATCACTAACAAGAAAGGATATATATTTCTGATATCTTTCAGTCTCCAATTCAGCTCTAAACAGTGATAATACAAGCAGCCAGTTATAGGGCTTTTCCACTGCACGGTACAACTCGACTCAACTCTGCACGCTTTTTGGGGGTTTTCCACTGTGGATACCTGATACTTTTTAGTACCTCCTTGGTCGAGGTACCAAGCGAGCCGAGCCGATACTAAATGTGACGTCAAAATCCTGCAGATCACCGATTGGTCAGAGAGAATCGTCACTACCAGCGTCACTGGATTTCCAACACGAGACTAGTAAACCTGCTAGTTTTAAAGTTTGCAACAGTGATAGCAGTATCATTTGTTCACGCAACTTTCGAATTGTGAAAAAAGAAATGGCTGTGCGCACAACCCTGCCATGGTCAATAAACGAGGTGCAGATGATCCACTCGTTAGCGATGAGTGAAACAAAAAAGTCTCTCAGGAAGTGGCCGCACACGGCTACCACCGGACCTACCAACAGTGTGGGTAAAAGTTAACAAAAAACCTTAAAAGTGACTACAGAACCATCAAGGAAAAGTGGAAGTGGTTCGACCAAATGGACGCTATCTGAACCGGCAAGCAATGGGAGGGAGAGTGCCCTGGACTCAGCCACGATGAAGGATGGTACATTATGTTATGTTAACTCTATACTCTGCTTGAAAGCTTCACTTTATTTAGTTGACCAGCTACTGGAAGCTTGCTTCTAAAACAACCAAGGCAATTTAACTGTTACACTTGTGTAAAATCACCATGCAACAACTGCTTTATGCAGCACAATGAGCTAGTAGCTAATAGCTAGCGGTTGTGTTATTGTTTTGGTCAGTTTGTGTCATGTTTAAGATGATGTCATGGCAGTAGAGGTGGCGCAACTATGACGATCATCCTATAATCCCACCCACATTTAGGGGCACTAAACTGCAGTGGAAATCCAAGCTCAGAAAAGTAAAGCGAGTAGAGTTGAGGTGAGTTGAACCATAACGTGCAGTGGAAAAGTGCCTTTAGAGATACTGAGATATCGTCTCGGTTACGTACGTAACCTCGGTTCCCTGAAACGAAGGGAAGGAGACATTGCATAGTAACACATATGTGGAGTGCCTTCATACACTACCTATTTGAAACCTCTCTATAATAAAGCCAATATTAAAATATTGGCTATGGTGTTTGAGCCCCGCCTGTTTTGGCGCGAAGCTGACCGCTATAAAAACAGATGCACAGACACATTTCCTCAGAATTTCTGACTGAGAAAAGGAGCGCATCACTCATGCCTCAAGTTCTCTGAGTCTTGTAGTGCGACTAGTGTTCGCAATGTCTTGTTCCCTTCATCTCAGGGAACAAATTTTACGTACATAACTGAGATGTTCCCTTACGACTCAGTCCACTTGACATTGCGTAGTAACGCATATGGGGAACAGAATCCCATCACACCACACTACACAACATAACTTCCCCTGTGGAAATATGGTGGCGCAGTCTTATGGGACGACGACCGACATGAGCCTGCCACAGTGAGTGATCCTCGTTAATGGCCAGGAGGAGAGCGCTCAAAACGAATACATGAACTATAGTCATATAGTATAATTAACTCCTTATGAACGCAGTCGGGAAGGGAGTTTATTTATAATGAAAGTGCTTGTGACTTTATGGTACTTATAACGGCCTGAATGCAGGCGGTACTTTAAGGGAAGGGCATAAGTATATATTTATGTGGCCAATGAATAGCAAGTGCTCTAAACAGAGAGGACTTGTGAAGAAAAAGATGTTACGTCTAGGTTGTAAAACCATGCGAATGTGTTTTGAGAGGACCATCTTGCTGCAAAACATATGTCTTGTAAGGACACACAATTCATCCATTCCCATGAGGAGGCCATGCCTCTAGTTGAGTGTACTTTAACACCAATTGGGCAAGTCTGACCCTGCGACTCATAAGCCAGGGTAATTTCATCGACAAGTCTTTGCTTGGAGACATTCGTTTGTGTGTCCTCCGTAGCATATATAGAGCTGATCAGACAGTCTGAACTGGCGGGTGCGCTCATCGTATGGGTGTAGCGCCCACACAAGGCATATCTAATGCAATGATTTTTCCTAATCTGAATTAAATGGAGGAGGGAAGAAGGTCAGGAGGTGAACCACCTGCGCTTTGAATGGTGTGGTCAGGACCTTGGGTACATAGCCTTTCCTGGGTTTGACAGTGGCTCTTGAAAGACCGGGGCCAAACTCGACATGAATTATCGACTGATAATGCATGCATGTCACCTACCTGTTTTTCTGAGGCCAGAGCCAGCAGTAGTGCGGCCATAATGTAGAGCATGCGCAAATCATAATAGTCCAAAGGTTCGAAGGGGGGGGCCCTGCGAGAGATTTTAGGGCTATAGTTAAGTCCCAAGTCGGGACAGTAGCCGGCCGAGGTGGGTTTAATCGTCTTGCTTCTTTAAGGAACTTAAAATCATGCTTGCCTATAGAGGTGCCGGTTTCATGTGCGTGCTACGCAGATATATTTGCCACATACACTTTGAGTGTTGATGGGGTGAGTCCTGCGTCTAATCGCTCTTGAAGAAATTAGAATTTGGGGCAGTTTACTGGTTCCTTGCTGTGTGAGAGACACCAATCAGCGAACACCTTCCATTTTAGTGCGTAGAGGCATCTTGTGGACCGTGCTCTGGCTTGTAAAATGATGTTCATGACTGAACACGTAATTTCTGGTGCATGTAGTGCACTCTGTTCAGGGGCCACACATGCGGGTTCCACAGCTGGGGCTGGGGATGCCAGATTGTGCCTTGTGCCTTGGTTCTACTAATAGAACCGTTTCCTTGTCCTGTCTGACTTTGCATATGACAGAGTGGATCAGGCATACCGGAGGAAACACATATTTGTGTTTCGCCGGCCATTTGTGTTCCAGTGGGTCACTTCCCAGTGGGGCTTGGGACTTCAAATAACAGAGGGGACAGTGGGCATTCTCTACTCAGGCAAATAGATTGATTTCTGCTTTGCCGAATATTTCACAAATCCTCAGTATAGTTTGAGGATGAAGTCTCCATTCACCTGGTATTCACCCCTTAGTGTGGCAGTAGGCCCGTGCCATAATTCAGGCGGCCTGGGACATATGTCACTCTCAGGGAGAGATTATGCTCACTCCATAGGAGGAGGTGACACATCATTCTCGACAGTGGCGGTGAATTAATTCCACCTTGGCTGTTTATATATGCCACAACTGTCATGTTGACTGAGCAAACCAGGACATGACAGCTCACTATTTCTGACTGAAAGCCTTTAAAGCTAGAATTACAGCCGATAGCTCTAGGCGGTTGATGTGCCACGCCCTCCTTTCACCTGTCCAGGTGCCAAAAGTTGGGCGTCCATCGCACACCACCCCCCCAACCTATGTTGGAAGCATCTCCATGGTGATAAAGAAGTTATACAGCGGTGGGTCAGAGTGATGCGCATGCATCCTTGGCGTTAAACACGTCGTGGCACATGGCGCTTCAGCCAGCACTGAAGAGGTCTCATGTGTAACAGACCTAATGGAATGACCATTAGGATAACGTATGCCGCCACCACAAATCCCAATGCTTTCTGAAACATGTTTCAGTGGAAATGTTCTCCCCAGTTTGAACTGAGGTGGACACTGTAAAATGACAATAACAGCCAATTCTCGGGGTAGTTCAAGATGCGCATGCCGCTCAGTCTCAGAGGGGCGAGTTGCCAAACACAGTCCAAAGGGCAGGACTTTGAACTGATACGCTGTTCTATCGAACGTGAATCTCAAAAACATCCTGTGATGTCATTCAATTTGGATAGGAATGTACACATTCTTCAGATCTATCAACGCAAACCAATTATGTGGGCGTACGTGCGATAAGATCCATTTCTGAGTTATCATTTTGAATAGGCTGTAGGGTATTACCTATATAATTTTGATATGTGGACGGGGTCAGTTAAAATGGGTATTTTACATGCATTTTATCACTATTATATGTAGGGTAATTTGAATGCATGTTAAATTTAGGAGGGAATTTAGGGTCTTGAAATATGTGAGCTATGAACTAAATTAAACTGTCCTTATTAGGTAATGAAATGTGTAACGGAATTAGTCGCGTTCTACAACCATTATAAATTAGATAAATAATACATTATTTGTCTTAATAGATTCTCCACCATTGAAATCGTAATACAACGTCTAGTTGTATCAGCTCACAATTTCTACTGTAAGGAATTAGCTTTAATAAGTGAATTATGATTAATTCACTTATTGGATTGATATTATTCTCATGGCTTATTGAAAATAATATCACATGTATTTAGGTACAACTTTGAAGCTAAATCTTGTAGAAACAGGGATGAGATTATTTATCAAAATATACCACACTCAAGTCATCTTTGAACACAGACAAACTTTATTACTATTTTAAACATAAATCTAATCTAACACATATTTACATAAGACAGGTTGGTGAAAAGTGACAGAATGTTAAATAACTGATCAGTACAGTGAAAATGAAGTCTGTTGACAATACCTTAAGAACCATTTATCCTTCTTTGAGTCTACATCGATTTGCTATCGGATTACCCACATTTTTTGATTAATACACCAGCACTTTGGGCACAGTATTGGAGATGTACTTGCTTGTCTTTGTGGTGTTTCCTTGCGTCCTTTGTGTGGCTTGGTTCTTGGTCGAAAGTTCTTTCCGTCGATGTTTTGATCTCTGTCTGATCAAGTTTATTGTCTGTATGAATTAGGCCTTCTCATGGGTTTGTAAACCGTAGAGAGTAATGAGCTTTCTTGGGACGTCGAGTTCCGAGCTCCCTTGGACCTCACATGGCGTGGAGCCAGAGCAGAGAAGGAAGAGCAAGAGAGCATGTTCTTCCTGTTTGGAACTATCTGAACCGAAATTGGCCGCATCCCCCAAAGGTGTCCTGTACCAGAAGTGATTTTTCAGAGTCACATGGTCAACAGGGCTGTCTTTTCCGTTATGGTCCTTTGTTCCAGAATCGTAAAAATTTACCACTCAAATATAGTGCATATTTAATTATGAGTATCTTGAGAATGGTAAAAGACATGATATTCATTTTCATCAGCTTTCTCTGCATACACCAGCAAACGATTACACACTAAACATAACTTTTTTCATGGCTGTTATAAGTGTAGGTAACAAAACATGAAAGTTCCTGATTACAAAATCATATTGGTTTTACACATCATTGCATTTTATCAAGTTAAGCCTTATAGTTACCATTCTTAGTAGAATGAGATGAATCATACAAAATTAAAGATTATATTTATTAATTATAGGTGATTGCACATCGCTACACACATTTTAAAGAGTTCCATCAGTCTATAATCATTAATTTGTCAAGTACAAAAGTTACCACAGTTCAAAGTGATTTTCAGCATTATCTAGCAATGCTAGATTAAGATGAAATGTCTTAGAGTTGTGCAAATCTGAATGTCCTTGTAACCTTACACAGAACAGCCTGGTGTAACTGGCTGAGGGTTCTTGTGATTTACGACTTAAATGAAAGGCTGGGTTTTTCCTAGATCCAGATATATGTAATCCTTGTAAGATATATAATCTTACAAGGCACTTTATAAGTGCGTGATTTAAATGTCTCAGATCCAGGATTGGCCGAACGGGTTCAACGCCATTGAAACGGGGTGGCCGGTGTGCAAAATTGGATCATATAACCATGTTCGTTCGTTTTTGCACCCATTCTGAAATAAACTTTAGGTTTCGCCACCATAGTCAATATTAGAATATTGACGTTATTATAGAGAGGTTTCAAATAGGTTGTGTATGAAGGCACTCCCCATATGCGTTACTACTCAATGTCAAGTGGACTGAGTCCTAAGGGAAATACAGTTTTCTTGCTTATCAAAACATCATCAGCAATATTTTGCTGTTACTGTATAACAAAAAAAGTCACAAACAACAATAACTCATGGTTCCCTTACGACTCAGTCCACTTGACATTGCGTAGTAACGCATATGGGGAGTGCCTTCATACACTACCTATTTGAATCCTCTCTATAATAATGCCAATATTCTAATATTGCTATGGTGTTTGAGCCCTGCCTGTTTTGGCGCGAAACTGACCGCTATAAAAACAGGTGCACAGACACCATTTCCTCCAAATTTCTTCCTTCAAGACAGCGATCATCTCTTGTCTCGAAGCCCTCTACCCTTCGCCATTGATACACACGAGCGGACAGAATCTTCATGGCAGCAAGAAGACGCTCCGCTACCCTGCAGTGCTCCGATGAATATCTCTCCAACATGACGCTTCGCTGGTGAACGGACCTGAGCATCCTGATATGCAGCATGTCGGCAGGTGTAGAGTTGTATTTGTGTGATATAAATATACATTTTATATATATATATATATATATATATATATATATATATATAATATCTAAGAGTCACTTACGTGTTTGCGTCTTCAAGATGTCGTTCAGTAAGTGTTCCTTGTGCAAGAAACACATCCCGCCAACAGACAAACATGAGAGCTGCGTTTTCTGTCTGAGCTGCACCCACACAGAGTCAGCTCTCATGGAGACAGACTGTCCTCACTGTGAGAACATGAGTCTCAAGTTCTCAGGCGAGAACTCTGAGTTTGGCGGATCTGACGCTGGGGATGATGACAATGTCATGTCTCTCGCCGCAGCAGGCAAATGGTCAGGGGATGATGCTGCCACCCCTCCCCCAGCGAGAGGAACGTGCACGTGCAACTGACAGGGGGATGCTCCACGTCCTTACAAGGGCAGTCGCTCAGGGCTTCACCCTAAATGGTCTCTCTCAGAGGAACCTGAACAGTCTCAGCTTGATGAATGGTTCCAGCAGTCTGGATGCCGTCCAACGACAGAATCCAGCACTATTCTTCCCCGAAGTTCATAATGAAATATTCAAGTCCTGGAGGTCAACCTTATACAGCGTGCTCGCGCAGTGACGCCATCCTCCAAATTGCCCTCTGTCCCATTTAGCGGATGCGTGGCGAGCCCTAAAGGGTATTTCAGAATGGGTGCAAAAATGACCGAACATGGTTATACGATCCAATTTTGCACACCGGCCACCCCGTTTCAACGGCGTTCTGTCTTCTACGGTTTCGTCCGATGACACGTAGTCTCATCGTGAAAAACGCGATAAAGATTGTGCCAAATTGTCAAGCACAAAAATGGTTTAATAATCATTATTTTCTTGTTCCAAAGAAAGACGGCGGGCTTCGGCTAATCCTGGATCTAAAACATTTAAATTGCGCACTTATAAAGCGCATATTCAAAATGATTAATCAGAATCTGAGCTTATCGCACGTACACCCAAACAATTGGTTTGCGTTGATAGATCTGAAGGATGCGTACTTTCATATCCAAATTGTACGACATCACAGGATGTTTTTGAGATTCGCATTCGAGGGAACAACGTATCAGTTCCAAGTCCTGCCCTTGGGACTGTCTTTGGCTCCTCGCACATTCACAAAGTGCATTGATGCGGTTCTGTGCGGAATGCGCATCTTGAACTACCTCGACAATTGGCTGTTACTGCCATAATCAGAGGCTTTGTTATGCCAGCACAGACTTACTGCTTCAGCCATTTTACAGTGTCCGTCTCAGTTCAAACTAGGGAGAACATTTCCATTGAAACTTGTTTCAGAAAGCATTGGGATTTGTGGCGGCGCATGCGCATCAATATATCCCGCCGCTGTATAGCTCCTTAGCACCACGGACAGCTCCTACTCTTTATCAGCAAGATGTCGCGCTGGGGCAAGTGTCACGCAGGCTTAAAGGCTTTTCGGTCAGAAATATCAAACTGTCATGTCCTGGTTCGCTCAGACAACATGACAGTTGTGGCATATATGAACCGCCACGGTGGAATTCAGGAGACTTCACCCTCAAATTTGGGAAATATCTGGCAAAGCAGTAATCAATCTATTTGCCTCGGTGGAGAATACCCACTCTCCCGTCTGGTACTCAAAGTACCAAGTTGTCAGGCAGGAAGTGGTGACCACGGATGCTTCCAACACAGGTTGGGGCAGTATGTGATGGAAGCCCAACTTTTGGCACCTGGACAGGTGCGATGAGGGTGTGGCATATCAACCGCCTAGAGCTATCGGCTGTAATTCTAGCCTTAAAGGCTTTTAGTCAGAAATAGCGAGCTGTCATGTCCTGGTTTGCTCAGTCAACATGACAGTTGTAGCATATATAAACAGCCAAGGCGGAATTCATTCACCACCACTGTTGAGAATGACGTGTCACCTCCTCCTATGGAGTGAGCATCATCTCTCCCTGAGCTTGACATATGTCCCAGGTCGCCTGAATTACAGCGCGGGCCTACTGTCACACTAAGGGGTGATACCGGGCAAATGGAGATTTCATCCTCAAAATATACTGAGGATCTGGGAAATATTCGGCAAAGCAGAAATAAATCTATTTGCCTCAGTGGATAATGCCCACTGTCCCCTCTGTAATTCGAAGTCCCAAGCCCCACTGGGAAGGGACGCAATGGCACACAAATGGCTGGCGAAACACATATATGCGTTTCCTCCGGTATGCCTGATCCACTCTGTCATATGCAAAGTCTGAGAGGACAAGGAAACGGTTCTATTAGTTACACCAAAATGGCCAACCAGCCATGGTTTCCGGAAATGATGGAGATGCTGTACAGCTCACCATGGGAAATACCACTGAGGAGGGATCTCCTCTCACAGGCGCAAGGCACAATTTGGCATCCCCAATCCCAGCTGTGGAACAGCATGCGTGGCCCCTGAACTACATGCACCAGAAATGAAGCATTCAGTCATGAACATCATTTTACAAGCCAGAGCACCGCTCACAAGATGCCTCTACGCACTAAAATGGAAGGTGTTCGCTAATTGGTCTCTCTCACACAGCAAGGACCCAGTAAACTGCCCCGTACATGAAATTTGAATATTTCTTCAAGAGTGATTAGACACAGGACTCACCCCATCAACGCTCAAAGTGTATGTGGCAACTACAGTCAGGTCCATAAATATTGGGACATCGACACAATTCGAATCTTTTTGGCTCTATTCACCACCACAATGGATTTGAAATGAAACGAACAAGATGTGCTTTAACTGCAGACTTTCAGCTTTAATTTGAGGGTATTTACATCCAAATCAGGTGAACGGTGTAGGAATTACAACAGTTTGTATATGTGCCTCCCACTTTTTAAGGGACCAAAAGTAATGGGACAATTGGCTGCTCAGCTGTTCCATGGCCAGGTGTGTGTTATTCCCTCATTATCCCATTTACAAGGAGCAGATAAAAGGTCCAGAGTTCATTTCAAGTGTGCTATTTGCATTTGGAATCTGCTGCTGTCAACTCTCAATATGAGATCCAAAGAGCTGTCACTATCAGTGAAGCAAGCCATCACTGGGATGAAAAATCAAAACAAACCCATCAGAGAGATAGAAAAAACATTAGGTGTGGCCAAATCAACTGTTTGGAACATTCTTAAAAAGAAAGAATGCGCCGGTGAGCTCAGCAACACCAAAAGACCCGGAAGACCACGGAAAACAACTGTGGTGGATGACCAAAGAATTCTTTCCCTGGTGAAGAAAACACCCTTCACAACAGTTGGCCAGATCAAGAACACTCTCCAGGAGGTAGGTGTATGTGTGTCAAAGTCAACAATCAAGAGAAGACTTCACCAGAGTGAATACAGAGGGTTCACCACAAGATGTAAACCATTGGTGAGCCTCAAAAACAGGAAGGCCAGATTAGAGTTTGCCAAACAACATCTAAAAAAGCCTTCACAGTTCTGGAACAACATCCTATGGACAGATGAGACAAAGATCAACTTGTACCAGAGTGATGGGAAGAGAAGAGTATGGAGAAGGAAAGGAACTGCTCATGATCCAAAGCATACCACCTCATCAGTGAAGCATGGTGGTGGTAGTGTCATGGCGTGGGCATGTATGGCTGCCAATGGAACTGGTTCTCTTGTATTTATTGATGATGTGACTGCTGTCAAAAGCAGCAGGATGAATTCTGAAGTGTTTCGGGCAATATTATCTGCTCATATTCAGCCAAATGCTTCAGAACTCATTGGACGGCGCTTCACAGTACAGATGGACAATGACCCAAAGCATATTGCGAAAGCAACCAAAGAGTTTTTTAAGGGAAAGAAGTGGAATGTTATGCAATGGCCAAGTCAATCACCTGACCTGAATCCGATTGAGCATGCATTTCACTTGCTGAAGACAAAACTGAAGGGAAAATGCCCCAAGAACAAGCAGGAATTGAAGACAGTTGCAGTAGAGGCCTGGCAGAGCATCACCAGGGATGAAACCAGCATCTGGTGATGTCTATGCGTTCCAGACTTCAGGCTGTAATTGACTGCAAAGGATTTGCAACCAAGTATTAAAAAGTGAAAGTTTGATTTATGATTGTTAATCTGTCCCATTACTTTTATTTTGGTCCCTTAAAAAGTGGGAGGCACATACATTGTTGCCAACTTAGCGACTTTGTCGCTATTTTTAGCAACTTTTCAGACCCCTTTAGCGACATTTTTTCAAAAAAGCGACTAGCGACAAATCTAGCGACTTTTTGGACAAACATTAGCAATTTTCCAAATTCCAAATATCGCCAGTACTGCAAGCGTGAGGTCTTACTTCCCCGCTGCGTCTGCTCTGTTCAGTGAGCGGCTGAGAGGAGCAGCACATTCCGTTGACTGCATGCCAGCGGACATAGACATGAATGAGCTGCGCATGTGCACGCTGTGTTAGCAGGAACCAATCAGTGATCACATAGCAGCTGCCTTCTCCTTTGTTTTAATTCAAAACATTTAATTTGACCGTTTTTTCTTGGCATGCGCTTATATTCACTACTAATCAGAGTTTTAGTTCATTCCGGTTCGGTTTCTGAACTCTCCGACTTCAGATCGTATATTTACAGACTCTATACATTTTACTTATCCAAACACAACAATAAACCTTCTTCAAACTCATAAACATGTAAAGTTAGCTAAGTTCCGTTCCGTTGTCTAACAGAAAATATGTAATTGAGAACCGTTTTACTGGACATTCGGCTATATACTTATATAAAAACAGTATGAGCACGGTTTAGGGGAGACAACCGTTATTATAAACTGAAGTAGGCTACAGTACCGACAAATTAGGCAGAATGCAAATACGACGCGATGACGTCATTAATATGCTAATGACGCATGACGTCATCTGGCGACATTTAGCTACTTTTCGAGCAGGCTTTAGCTACTTTCCATTGAAAATAGTTGGCAACACTGGGCACATATACAAACTGTTGTAATTCCTACACCGTTCACCTGATTTGGATGTAAATACCCTCAAATTAAAGCTGAAAGTCTGCAGTTAAAGCACATCTTGTTCGTTTCATTTCAAATCCATTGTGGTGGTGTATAGAGCCAAAAAGATTAGAATTGTGTCGATGTCCTTATATTTATGGACCTGACTGTATATCTGCGTATCACACAAATGAAACCAGCGCCTGTATAGGCAAGCATGATTTAATCATAAAGTTCCTTAAAGGAGCAAAACGATTAAACCCACCTCGGCCAGCTACAGTTAACTATAGTCTCTAGCAGGGCCCCCCCTTCGAGCCTTTGGACTCTGTTGATTTGTGCATGATCTCCATTAACAGCGGCGTTATGCTGTATTCCGGTGAAAAACCAGACTTTTAATATTACATGATGCAAATTCTGTCCTGAACAATACAGTTTGATGAATACATATTTACACATTAGCTTCCACACAGCTGACAAGCAATAAAAGCACGTGGTTAGCTAGTTAGCTATAAACTCATTGTCACGGAGAGTAAAATATGGACATTGTTTATTTACCTTCCAGAGTGGTCAATAGAGAATGGCCAGATGGTTCAAACTGACAAAGTCTATGGTAACTCATATAACCGCTCTGTACAATTGTGGTGAGAAGAATAGCATTCTGAAGATATTCTGAGATGCTGGTTGGCGCTGTTTTGGTGGCATGAGAGGGACCTATGCCACATTTGGCAGGTGGTTTTTATGTTGTGGCTGATCTGTGTGTGTGTGTGTGTGTGTGTGTGTGTATGTATATATATATATATATATATATATATATATATATATATATATATATGTATATATATATGAGAGAGAGAGAGAGAGAGAGAGAGAGAGACTGTATACAGATAGAGATGTATGATAGCAGAAATACTCAAACCAGCCCGTCGGGCACCAACAATTGTGTATTTTGATAGTCTTGACAAAGTCACAAAGTTTGGTTCCTGTACTAAAATCTATGTGGTATTTAAAAATGATCTACTTCTCCTGGGTCAAAAACTACCCGAACGCAATGAGATTGTAAAATGCCTCTATTTTGGAGATCATTTTTAAAGGTGCATTTAAGATAAAAAGGTAATTTTCGTATTTATGTAGGATATCATTGCCACTCACATTAAAATGTCTCCAGTCATATCAGTAACCTTATAAAAGATGTTTTATTCTACATGGAGCAGGTCCGCACATGGGGGCTGCCATGTTAGAATCACTGACTGTGAATACTAAATTTCTACAATGGCACCTGACACGGAAAACAGTTCATTTTAAATTATTTTGAATCCAAGGCGCTTGCTATCAGTGTAAGTCCAAGATGACACAAAGACAGAAGTAACTGAGTGCACCTTTAAAGAAAGAGCTGAAACATCTCTGTGGCTGCATCCGAAATCAGGAAAATGTTGCCTTCGGAGGCTGTATACAGAGGTAGGATGAAAATAAGAGTCTTTTCAAACTTCTTCTTCTTCTTCTTCTTCTATGGATTTATTGGCGGGTTGCATACCAATTTTATGGTGCATACCGCCACCACCTGTGCTGGAGTGTGAAGTGATTTCAATCTAGATGTATGTTAAAAGATGTCTAGATTCTATTCCTAAGACCACTATGCTTAATGCATTTTAAAACTGACCTTACAATTTCCCTGGATCCTTGTTTTGTGTTTAATATGTTATTGATTGTAAATTCTTTGCATCCCATTTCCTGTAGCTCTATTATTAACTCATTCCTTTCCTGTTCATACCTAGGAATAACAACACATGTTCAACTGTTTCCTTTACTTGGCATATTTCGCATAAGCCTGTAAACTGTTCTGATATATTCAATTGTATAGCTCTTAATATCAATTTGTCCTTTTTTAACACACTCATGAATTTGTAAATCAACTTCAGGTTGGCTAAAAAACCAGGGGGGTATTGGAGAAATGGTAGTCGTTAATGAAAATAATATATTATTTAGCAACATTTCTGTAGCCCATTCCTTTGCATTCCATGCAAATCCTGTTCCCTGTTAAGTTTATTGTTTCCGAACTCCCCTCTATTATTGCTTTTGTAAAATTATCCTGTTTATGCCCTAGTAAATTGATCCAGAAAGCAACAGATAATTTTTGACGTCTTATTTCTAATGGGGACTGACAACACGTTTTGGAAATAGAGAATCTATGCTTTTCAAACGGCAGAGAACAGTTTTCTTAAAAGTTCCATTCATTAAAAACAGCTGTCAGTTAAACCATTAACTAATTAGGAAGTAGAGATGGGCATTCCGGCTCTTTTCAGTGAGCCGGCTCGTTCGGTTCAGCTCACCAAAAAGATCCGGCTCTTTTGGCTCCCAAACGGATCTTTAAAAAAAAATATGTTTTGCATTTTTTAAAGTCAGACAGTTTGCGATAGTTTGACTATAATTGGTGTTAAAACCATTCTAATTGAATTATTAAATGAAATCATACTCTACCTTAACCATAATGTATTTAAAAATGCATTTGTTTGTTATGAAAAAGAATGCTGTTATACATCTGCATTTAAAGTATAATTTAAACAAAGTGCATATAAATGTAACAATTCAAAACGAATACAGTCTGAACAGCATAATAGAATATTGCACCATATCAAAGAAAAATAAAAACAAAACTGCACTGGCGACCTGTCCAGGGTGTCCCCCGCCTTTCGCCCAATGTTAGCTGGGATAGGCTCCAGCCCCCCGCGACCCTGTACACAGGATAAGCGGTTGACGATGGATGGATGGATGGCTGGATGGATGCAAAACTGCGGCATCCCACAAATTGAAATAAATGTAAAAAAGAAGGATGCAATTAAACATTTGCATTTAAAGTATAACTTTTTTAATGTGTATAAACAAAGTGCATATAAATGTAACAATTCAAAACGAATAAAATCTGAACAACATAATTGGATCCGTCCATTGACACTGCATTGACAGGAACAACATGTGAGGCTGTTAGTCTGAGCAGACATTCAGAACAAATGTGTGTGCGCTTGAGCATTTAGGCCTATATTATTATTTTACTTTTTTTAAAATTTAAATCTTTTAATTATTCATATTTCATTTTATTTTATTTATATATATATATATATATATATATATATATATATATATATATATATATATATACATAGATTTGGCTCTTCTGATATACGAGCCGGCTCCCAACGTTCACCTACAAGAGCCGGCTCTTAGAGCCGACTCGTTCGCGAACGATCCAGCAAGTCAGCTGCCTACGTTTTCGGATGCAGCCAATGTCAATGTCAGGCTTCATTTGGCCGTCAGGTGGTCATTCACCTTTATTTTAGCGGTAGGTAAATTAGTCGAATGTACTTTCTTTAACCAAATACTTGATAAAGAATAGTACAATAAACGCTATAAAAAAATGCAGCACTTGTACGTCTCTGTTTAATAATAATAATAATATCTCGTGTTTTTGTAGTTTTATCCAGAAATTATCGATATACTTTTAATAAAGCAATTTCTCGTCAATTATATCGGCTCGTTTGGAAACATCGCGCGTACATACAGTTCCGAGAATATATGGACCCACCGCATAGGAATACAACGCGCTATTGAGTTTCAGTTTCGATTCTTTAAGGAAATTCTTGGCATCATGTCGACAGAATATGAAGACATTGTGAAGTTCGTCGTGAACAATCTTAAATGTTCGATTTGTTTTGAGATTTTCACAAAGCCAGTTACTCTAGTTTGTGGGCACAACTACTGTCACAAGTGCATCACAGAATATTTAAAAAAAGCAAAGAAAGACTGCCCACATTGCCGACAAGATGTAAGCAATAGTAAACTAGAAATTAATTTTACTCTGCGTGCCATTCTGGAACTACAGGAGCTTGGTGGTCACGAGAGATGGGAGCAGATTCTGACAGAAATGGATCAAGAAGCGCAACACACTGGGAAAACTAAAGTGGCAAGTTCACTTTCTTATCAAACAGCCTAGAACAATATATGTTCATCATGAGAGTAGTTCACATGACATGTCAATCTGTGACAGCAGTGCTATACTTACTGGTAATCTGAAACTATTATTTTTTCTTTCTAATTCTGGTATAATTTTTATACACAGTTTTGTTACCCAAACTTAATGAAATAGTTGTAAAAGTCAATTTGTCACACCGGATGTCTATTTAGGCCTATGTGAAGAAAGAAAGAAAAAATACAAAAGAAAAAAGCTAGATGATTAAAATATTATTTAAAATTTTGAAGAACTTCAAACTTGTCAACTTGATATTTGCTATACCCCACCCCTTAAGCTAACCTCACAGAAAACATTTTCTTAAGAATTTGAGCCTTTTTCAAAAGTGAGGACTGCTTAAAATGTCCTCACCAGGTGGTTTTCATAACTTTGCATGAAAGTATCGCCAAACCGGTTCACAACCGCACCAAAGAAGATGCATCTGCTGGGTTAAGTTTTATAATATTGTTGTAACGTTCATCTTAACTACTTGTCCTTCAGGAGAGTTTAATTAAGCATCTGGAGTGGTTAAAAGTGGAGATCAAAAATACAGAAGACAAACTTTCAGCTGAACTAAATTCAAACCAGGTGTATGAGGTAGTACATATGGCATTTCAGACTTCAAATTTGTGCATATACAAAGAATGTATCTTGAGTAATAACAAATTAATTCTGAATCACACAGGATAGGATTGGCATTTCTAAAAACCTGACTTCTTCGCTAGAAGCTTCCACTTCATCTCTATACAGTGCTGCTGCAAGCTGTGATGACACAAATTCTAGTCTGGCATCAGGAGAAAATCAGCAACTTTCTCAGCCTGAAGAGGTGTCTGAAGATTTATACCACTACAACTGACTTCAATAAAATTTTGCGAGTTTGCTTTTATAAATGTTCATTCTGCAACAGGCCAGCCAAGAACATTTTGTTTATATGTACAGCATGTAAGATGCCTAGATGACAACCGTTTCCCAAACATCTTGTCAAGAAGCCCCAGCCAATGCATATATTAGCTAGTAATGTAGGGATTTGGTCAAAACTGATGGAATTATGCTGAGAA
Source organism: Xyrauchen texanus (assembly GCF_025860055.1). Lineage (NCBI taxonomy): Eukaryota > Metazoa > Chordata > Actinopteri > Cypriniformes > Catostomidae > Xyrauchen > Xyrauchen texanus. Next base: position 16,977,991 of record NC_068288.1, read on the forward strand.
ATATCTATAGATTCCTCATACCATTCTCCTGTGCAAAGGTAAAATGAGTTATGACCGAAATCTCAGACTTTAATCTGTTCTGTGACTGATGGGTTGGACATAAATATGCTCAGATTCATGTACATCTATTCAGTGCATTATCATGTGTGTATGTAACCTACAACACATTTGGCTGGACAAACAACTATGAAGCCATTTTTTCTCAACTTACGTGTTGGCATAGTTACTGCATTTTGCCTAAGTAAGGCATTATTCTAGAAAAGGGCTGATAGTCAAAAATGTCATCTCTCACAGGGGAGTTCACAGGAGTTGGTAGAGGATGATTCAATGGATACAGACTCACTGCTTGAGAATACTCATCTACCTCCTAGTGCAGAAGCACTGCAGTACAACAGAAACAGTGCTGAGGGTAGTGTTTTTATGCTTGTTTGATTTAGAAAATTGGTTTAGCTTACTAATTACATATCTATGATGATATTCATGCCTCTCACTCCTATGTTTCTTTTTCCTGCCAGCTGCTCCTAATGCAGAGTTTGCCGAGCTTTCCTTCTCTCCCCACCTGGGAAACCGGCATTTGTCTTTTTTTACAGAGATCCGTACAATAAGGACACTGCCAAGCCAGCAAGTTAGAACTTCAAATGGCCGGTTTGATGACTGTCAGTGGATGGCAGACCAGCAATTTACAAGTGGACAGTTTTACTGGGATGTGAACATCACAGGCAGCACTGGATGGGCTGTTGGTGTAGCACATCCTAATCTACAGGGTAACGAGAGGTTGGGAAGGACCTCCTCATCTTGGTGTTTGGAAAAGAGCAGCGGGCAACTGAGTGCTTGCCACAATAATACGAAGACTTGTATAAAGCACAGTGTCCCTGAAAGGATCAGAGTTCTGCTGGACATGACTAATGGGCAACTATGCTTTCAGAGTTTGTGTGAGAACCTGCTTGAATTACACAGTTTCCAGGTGGATTTTGCTAACCCTCTCAGTCCTGTCTTCTGGCTCTATGGGTTGTCCAAAAATTCGTTATCCCTTCCTAGACCTCGTGTTTAGGATTAAGTAAATCCTTAGAGTTTACACTGCTTTAGATACAACTATTTGATTGCACATCATACTCTTTCCATCATATCGGTATCATGAATCAAGATCTTTTTTTCATTGGCCTGCTTTTCTGGTTATTTTTTTTAGTGGTTGCTTTCTGACATTTAATCATTAAACTACACAACCATGTATGTAATCTATTTGCTGAAGAAACATTTCTTTCACTAGGACGTAACATATTCATAACCTTAAAACCATTTTATTTTAAATAAATGTCATATTGTGGTACTACTAATATTGTTGGCTCTTTTATGATACATTTCAAATGATGTTTCTCCTCTCTTGTATTTAGATGCTTTGTATAAAATTGTCTGATAAATTAATCAATGTAAATGGACTGTTATATACTGGTGTAATATACTGGAAACTCTATGTCTTGAAATGTTCTGAATAATATTAATGGTGCACTCAGTAATTTTCTTTTTGTCATCTTGGACGTATACCGATACCTAGTGGAATGAATGAAGTATCATTCAAACGTAATAGATTTTTAGCTAACAATGTCATTGTGGAAATTAATTATTTAAATTCAACCATGATTAACTTAATCCATGAGTAAAAGTGTCCAATAACAGGGTGGTTAGTGAGATTAAACAAATAGTATTCGTCTGGTCATGTGATCATATCATGGCAGCCCCCATTGGGGGACACTTTTTTATTATTATTAACACATACAAAACACAGTACATTGGAATATATTATCATAATGCAATAACTAATAATAATTATACCACAAATGTTACATGTCGGCATCACTTATCCATCAGCTTCATACAGATGTCACTTTATATATATATATATATATATATATAAGAAGTCTTACCAGATTTACTATTATTCTTAAAAGAGATCAAAGAAGATAGCACCCTCTTTGTGTAGAATAAAGCAGTTTTGTAAAGTTTCTAATATATAAAACTCTGTTCTGACAGGAACAGTTTTTCCCTCAGGCTATCTATCTCATGGACAGTGTGTGTGTGTGTATAATATTTGGTTTTGTCTTATTGTGTATTCTATATTTACTTTATTTTCTATTAAAAAATTTTATTACTATTTACTATTTTTATTTTATATATTCTTTCTTTTATTTTCTTGTTGCTGTATTGTATTGTTGTGCACTGGAAGCTTCTGTCACCAAGACAAATTCCTTGTATGTGTAAGCATTCCTGGCAATAAAGCTGATTCTGATATCTGGAGTGCTTATCTCCTTTGAGTGCTCATGATTTTATACACGTTTCACACTTATTATTATTATTTTTTTAAGATAAAAATTCCCTACTGAGAAAAACAAATAGTGAGTGCACTTTTAAGTATCCCGATAAAGTATAATTTTAAACGATACTTTTGAAAACAAAGGAATCCTGCGTTTTCGTTTTACATATGCACAGTTTGTCCCCATTTGAGACCCGTAGGCATGTTGGAGGTCAGAAGGAGGCGTGTATGTGTTACACCTAAACCATTTTACAGCCGCTAAGAGTCAGTGAGCAGTTTAGGGACTTTCAACACCGAAACATACACAGCATTGCATAACTAACCCGTTTGATTATTTCAAACTCAATTAGGATTTAATGTGCATTGCTGTGGACGTCTGTGGGAACCCGACGTTTATTATCGTGTAAATGCGTCTCAATAATAGATCTGACACCAGAAGTGAGAAAGATGCGAAAGGATGTGAGGATACTGCTGGTTGGAGAACGTAAGTCCTCTTGTTAAAATGATGTCTTGACAATCTGTGATATTTTGAGAAGGACACATTGGCTGTGTGTCAACAATATAGTGTGCTGCCTATCTAAACAGCGTTTTTGGGGCATCATATGCACGTTCCAAGTCAGCTGAGGTTCGTGTGCGTGCGCCAAAAATGCAGCACACTTGGATTAGAAAATGTTGTTTAGGTAGGCAGCGTACTAGGTTTAATTAATGGTCTCTAGGTAGTCATCTTTCTAGTTATGCAGAATAAGGTCTTGGTGCTGTGGCTCTCTCGGTTTACAGAATGATGTCTAGGTAGGTAGTCTGTTCGCTTGGTTTTCAGTTACCGCATCCGCAAATCCTGTACATGTGAGGAATAGCAGTTGTTCTGGGTGTAGAGGGAGATTTGTGGGGAAACATAAATAAAAAGAGGTTCATATGTGACATGGGTTGGATAAGCTTAAGCTCAAGGTTGGTAAATATTAGAGCATGCCAAACTCAAGTACATGTGCCTATCTGAGCTCTTTATGAGTTTTATGGCTATAATAGGGTTTCATTTTCAAGTTTCATATGTAGATCTGGTGGACTACATACCATAGTACAGAAGAAGGTCTTCCCCATTAAAATGTAAATTAAAATTGCATGAGGAATTCTCCTTTCTACATTAGCTTAAGGGTTTTATCCTTTACCAGGTTGGCATGGTGAGATAAGAAATAATGTGTGTGTGTGTGTGTGTGTGTGTGTGTGTGTGTGTGTGTGTGTGTGTGTATGTGTGTAAACAGCCAAAGTGGGGAAGACATCCCTGATCATGTCACTGGTCAGTGAGGAGTTCCCAAATGTGGTATGTTATGTATTATTATTAAAATAAATTCTCTCTGGCATTATTACTTCCAACTGTGTCTGAGATTGTCTTTATGGATTTTTCATAACAGGTTCCTTACAGAGCAGAGGAAATCACCATACCAGCAGATGTCACACCAGAGAGAGTACCCACACACATAGTAGACTACTCCGGTATTAAAACAACATATCAGTAATTGTGATAATCTGATATGGGTTCTTCAATGGCTGAGACCGACATCAAGAGAGCATGGTGTCTGACGTAATGTGTAATCTATACCGTGTAATGCAATTTAAAAAATGCAGAATGAAACCTACACAAAATTGCTGAAATTAAATAAGCATTTATTTTACATGCATTTATTCAAAATTTAAAATCATAAAAGAGAACAGAAAATGTGCATTATCTATTGACTGTACTGTTTGTATGTTTTGGAAATTACTCAAGGGGCAATTACAACTGCTAATCACCCAAGTTGGCACGGTTATTGGCCAATGGCGATAATATCAAAATAGACAAATATCAGCCAAGGAATCGACCTGGCTGTGTTTCCCAAAAGCATCACAAGCATAAGTTGATTGTAGTGACCACAATGGTCTCTATGATAAACTTAAGCTTAATTTTGCCTTGTTAAATCTACACAGAGGCTGAACAGACAGATGAGCAACTCTATCAAGAGATATCAAAGGTAAGAGATGTGGATTCACAACACCTGTTGTTATATTTGGTTGGTTGAATATTTCGGAGAAATTAAATCTTGCCCTTCCTTCTGCAGGCCAGTGTTATATGTATAGTCTACTCTGTGAACGACAAGAAGTCTACTGAGAAGGTGAGATCATTTATGATAGATATCGGACAACCTGGCCTTCATGCTGTAAGTCAAATGAACAAACTTATCTTAATCATTCATTAGAATAATAGCTGATTTGATCCATGACTTTTGAAATGTTACTGATTGATTATCCTTTTTTTAATTCTTTTTTTTTGTTCTAACGTAGTACATGGAGAACAGTTTACAATTACTTTCATTTTTATTAAATTCACAGGTGACAAGTCATTGGATTCCCCTGATAAATGAGAGAATAGATAAAGACAGCAGGTGGGTAACTACAGGTGTTTTGGGATCAGAATACTGCAATAGTCTCAATCTCAAACACACACTCACACATTCCATTTTCTTAGGGGGTGTGTTGCCATTTAAAGGAGTAATTTGCTAAAAAGTTATAATTCTTAAGTCACCCCGATGTCCATTGAAACCTGTATGACTTTGTCATCTGTGGAGCACAGACATTTAAAAAAAATCTTCACACAAGTCGATATTCATTTATTAAATCAATATTGCCACAGTAACATGGTCATTAGGGGGTTTCATATCAAAGCTGTTACTAGATTGTAGAGTCTTTCATGGCTGAAAAGCTTTATTGACCAACTAGCACTGAGGACCAAAGCTCTCCCTTTTATTAATTCACTATATAACATGGCCTTTCAAGAGTACTCTATTGCATAAATGTATTTATCTTGAAGTTGAAAACTGATAAACAGCATTTCACTTGAATTAAATGTATTGAATTCCCACATACTGTTTATGTTTGTGTTTGTATAAGAGTCCCTCTGATCCTTGTGGGGAATAAATCCGATCTGGTTGAGCACAGCAGTATGGAGACTGTCCTTCCCATCATGAACAAATACACAGAGATAGAGACCTGTGTGGAGGTACTGTATGAAATGCACATCTTTGTGTGCTTAGGATCTGAATGTTTTCTGTCCCCTGACCTCCTCTAATCGTCATACGTAATGGCTTGGTCAGATCAAAATCAGTGCAATGTTGAAGTCAGTCAGTGGTGTAGAAGAAAATAATACATTATATTTAAAGACTCTGTGTTAATATCTGACACAATCTCTCTGGTTGATCAACATGTGAAATAATGATGGTAAATGAGAATGTGATCTTTAGATGCAAAGCTATTTGTTTTGACTCTTGGACTTCATGGGTTTAACTTGACACAAGAAAAGTCCTCTTATTAGGAAAAGTCAGTTTTTTTTAGGCCACTGGTGATATGTGGCTAGAAAAGTGTCTTGCTTCCTCGCACCTCACTGTGAGGGTTTATACTATTTGTTTTGCATGATCAAATATTGGTGCTGCTGATAGATCTGTTTTGTGCTCTTATTTTGTGGATACAGAACTTCTCTTCCCTTGTCTCACTTGGGGAAACTTTCCGTATAGGGCCGATAACAATATAAAAACTGGCATGGTTATGTGAATGTGTTATATGTGCGAAGCAACCATGCAGCAAACTACATTCAAGTCCTGTTTCTGGATAGTTTAATGATGTTGATCCTGGCTGTCAGATTTACTAATTTCAAAAGCTTATCTGACTTGTTAGTCTAAATCACTTTAGACTAACAAGACAAAACCATGTGCACCAGTATTTTATTGGGTGATTTCAGTGTTTAACTTTCAACAGCTTTTTTATGTCTTGTATTCTTTGAGAAAATATTATAAATACATGAATATGTATTGACCAGTATTTAGTGAGTACTAAAAAAGCTGTTTTATTTCCATTGGGTTATATATAGAATGTAATGTCCAATATCAGTTCATTATCTTGAGGATCTTATATAGTTTCTTGTTATTGTTGTAATATTGTGTCTTGTTTTACTTTGATCTTGCCATGAAAATAGCCATTGATGCTGGCATGGCATTAAAATAATAATTACATAATTATCTTGAGGCTAAACTACTTTGTGACACTTTAGCATTGTTAGGAATTAGTTTACTCTGGTATTTAATAAAACATTCTGTCTTTACTATATTTACTACTATTTATTGTTTTTATTTGCCAATAAAACATTCAGCTCCAACTCTTAAATAAAGCTAATGGTCTTTGTTGATGTGTAGATTTTTTACCTTTTCCTTTAGTGTTCAGCCAAGAATCTGAAGAATATTTCTGAGTTGTTTTATTATGCACAGAAGGCTGTCCTTCACCCTACAGGGCCACTCTACTGTCCTGAGCAGAAAGAGGTCTGCACCCTTTTATATTTTAAATGTATTTATTTGGTTGCTTAAATAAAAGTTACAGTACTCTTTAAAACTCTGCATCATTTATTATGTTCATAAATTGTTTGGTTCACAGATGAGATCTGCCTGTGTTCAGGCATTGACACGGATCTTCAAGGTGTCAGATTTGGATAACGATGGCATTCTGAATGATTATGAGCTTACGCTTTTCCAGGTGAGATTTCTGCTGTGTATTTTCCTGTGCTTTAATGTATTTGTTGATTAGGTCTTTGACCCAGTTTCCGTCTGGTATTAAGATGCGTTTTTGGTAATTGGATCACATGTGGTCAGTGCTAAATACAGGTATAAACAGGGTCTAAAACGTTTTGTTATCGAATCAGAAAAACCACATACGAATGTGGTCAAAAACGCATGTGATCGCATCACGTTTGAAGTGTAAACACTAATCTGTCCTGTGTGTGTCCCGGCAGCAGCGAAGCGCCACCCCTCGCCTGTCAATCAACCGCTGCGCCAAAACAAGACTTTAAACTTTTTTTTACGAGCTGTTTGAAAGGAAATAAATAAATGCCATAAATTAATTGTCCGAATGAAAATAATGTCACAATCAAGCGCTAAGCCTACGGAACGTCATACGTGATAAGTCAGTTGGCCTGGCCGTGAAGTTTGCATCTCTATACGGATGTCTCAGACTTAAGTAGGTTGGCGAAATCGCTTGCCCAAAGCGATAATGGGCTGGGTCAAGTGCCATTTAATTCTGAGGTTCTTCTCTAGTTATTGCACTGTCAGCATCCTATTATACATTTAATTTGCTGTCAAGCAACATCGATATGAATGAAGACCGCCCATTTCTTAGAATTTGGGAGTGCTCTTTATGCAATGCATCCCCTGCTGCATTTCTCACTTGTGGTGCTGACCTCGATGCGTGTGTTATTTGTTCTCTAACGTTGTCTCTGGGACTGTTGGCTCTCGTCCTGCTCGCCTGCTCATCCTGCTTGAAATATGCTTTTCTTCTCTCCCATTGTTTATTGTTTTGTAATGTATCTTTGTTTAAAGTTTTATGTTTCATTTCTGTACAGCGTTTTTGATCTTTTGGAAAGGCGCTGTATAAAATAAACTCTCAAACTCTCTAATCCTCAAACTACAAATGCAGGAACTAATTTTAGACTTTACGCCGAGATAACGTGCTTTTCAGACGTCTTGGTGCAAACACTGATTTCTCAGAAAAATATCCAATTGCGCTTTGCGCCACTTCATTAAAATGCAGTACAATACACCCATAATTTGCGCCTTGTAAACCCACAAATAGCGCAAACAATCCCACAGATGCCCACTTGTGCTTTGTGCTGGCATGAAAATTGTGCTTACAATTAGCACTCTCACGAAAATTGGAGATGTAATGCACGATTGTTGCACTGTGCCTAGCATGGTCATGACAAAAGCTCTTTTTTGTTTTAATAATGTTGTGCAAATGATTGAAAATAACTTTTAATGAAATCTATTACTTTTTAATTGGCCTAAGTATTAAATGTCACTGTGTGATTCTTATTTCTAGAGAACCTGTTTTAACACCCCACTAGCTCCTCAGGCCCTGGAGGATGTAAAAAATGTTGTTAGAAAAAACTTAACAGATGGAGTGCGTGACAATGGACTCACTCTGAAAGGTGATGCTGCATTTATAAAGCTTTAAAACATGGTCTAAAGTAAATGTGGTCTTCATACCTTAAACTTTCATGTCAGTGATCAGGTAATCAAGCATATTTCAGAATTGTGTTCCGCTATCTCTCATTCATGCTATCTCATTTATTCTCATTTACGCTCACTTATTGTCTGGCGCAGGCAAAGGACCCAAACAGTCCAGGAAATTGATTAAACAATCATTCTGCAAGGCTTATATTGATATATCTTTTTACAGGTTTCCTCTTCTTGCATTCTCTGTTCATCCAAAGAGGGAGGCACGAGACAACCTGGGCCGTCTTGCGGAGGTTTGGCTATGATGATGATCTAGAGCTGCATCAGGACTTACTGTTTTCCCAGTGAGCACAACCTCTTCCCATCAGTCACACATTCAGCCAGTCAAGTAGATTAGCCAAGGATGAAGCCTTCTCTCCATCAGCTCTCATTTTTGCACCTGACATGCAAGAGGAAATTATCCATAGTTCAGTCTTGATGAAAAGAAGCCTGATGTGTTTTCTATTGGTTAGAATATTGTTTCAAGTCCCTCATGTTAAAATGTTATTGAAGTACAACTGGGCATCGGTCGTAGTCTCTCGTGCATTTGTTCAAATTAAAATGTGGGAAAATTCTGTCATTTATTCACTCACATGTTGTTCCAAACCCCATATGACTTTCTTTCTGCTGTGGAACACAAAAGGAGAAGTTAGGAAGAATTTTAGCCTCCGTAATCACCATTAATCTTTTTTTTTTTTTTTAAATGAACGTGAATAGTGACTATAGCTGTATACTTTCCTCCACAGAAGAAATAAGATAATACAGGTTTGGAACAACATGAATGTTTGTACCAGTAAATGATGGGTGGATGTGGCAGCGGGGCCGTGGTCAAGCGCCCGTCCGGGAGAGAAAAGCGCGATATTCCGACCTGGCCCCGCCCCCCTCCGCTCCACACTGAACTATCCCTTTTATGTGTCCACATTCCAGTACCAAAAACAGTATACAGGAATTATCAATGTATTGTGTGTGAGGGACACAATCAAGGGTTTAATGTGTTTTTGGAGTGTTCCCGTGTCAATGACAGTGTGATTAAGAAAAGACTGGATCTCTCTTAACTTTCATCTCCTTTGATCGCTCCACATTTGTGAATTTAAGGGATCCTAATTTTAATTCAGTTAAGCTAGTCTTACGGTCATCCTTCTGAGACAGTTTTTATTTATTGCATTTTTTTTTTATCCCCTTTCCTCCTAATTTGGAATGCCCAATTCCCACTACTTAGTAGGTCCTCGAGGTGGTGCAGTTACCTCAATCAGGGTGGCGGAGGACAAGTCTCAGTTGCCTCGTCTTCTGAGACATCCATCCATGCATCTTATCACATGGCTCATTGTGCATGACACCGCTGAGACGCCCAGCATGTGGAGGCTAATGCTACTCTGTGTGATCCATGCACAAATTAATACGTGCCCCATTGAGAGCGAGAAGCACTATTCACGACCACGAGGAGGTTACCTCATGTGACTCTAACCTCCCTAGCAACTGGGCCAATTTGGTTGATTAATAGACCTGGCTAGAGTCACTCAACACACTCCGGATTCGAACTCACGACTCCAGGGGTGGTGGTCTGCATCAGTACACGCTGAGCTACCCAGGCCCCCCTTCTGAGACAGTTTAAATGTTTTTTTTTTCCCACAGGTTAAAAATACCCCCAGACTGCACCACTGAGCTCAATCACAATGCTTACCTGTTCCTACAGAGTGTCTTCGACAAACATGATAAGGTATATATGACTAACTCTCTCAAGACTGCATTACTGACAAAACGTTGATCAAAGTTTGGTTAGACCAGCATGAATGTTCAGATTCAATATTTTATTTCATATTGTCATGTACTATTTAGATATGTATAATCGTATTTCATCACTTTAAGATATTTATTATTAAAAATATCCAATTATTATTGCAACCTTAATTCTAAAAAATGTGGGACAGTATGAAAAATGCTAATAAAAATAAAAAATTAGTGATTTGTAAATTATATTCACCCTTTGCTTTATCAAAAGCACTACTACAACACATTATATTAAGTTTTACCTTGTGGATTTCATTGTTTATTTCAAATAAGATGATTGCAACATGCTTGAGAGTCAACAAAGTTGAGAGTGGGACAATTTAAGACTAATAACTATTTGACAGGTTGAAATAAGGCAATGTGAAACAAGAGATGTTAAATATTGTCATTTATAGGTGTCATAGTATATAAGGAACCAACAAAAACAGCCTTGTCCTTAAACAGCAAGGATCATTCGAGACTTGTCAATTTGCTAACCTTTGCTTCTGCAATTAATCAAGAACTTTGAGAACAATGTTCCCCATAGACAAATTGGAAGAATTTTGGGCATTTCACCCTCTACAGTGCACAATATATTTAAAAGGGAGTGTTTAAATTGATTCATTCTCTAGATAACAATCACAGTCTGAAATGTAGTAAAATATAAATTTACAGTTACCTTTGTTAGCGGCATCAACCTCTCTATTTGCTGAATGTTCATCTGTACTTTTTTAGGACAGAGACTGTGCTTTGTCCCCTGAGGAGTTAATGGATCTGTTTGATGTTTTCCCTTACATCCCCTGGGGACTGGATGTGAACAACACGGTCTGCACAAATGACCAGGGCTGGATCACCTACCAGGGCTATCTCTCACAGTGGACGTGTGTATTAAACATGCCATGTGTCTCAGTTCAAGAATTATGGTGGTGTAATGTGAAAATAAGTTTAGATATACATTAAGATGTACAAAATTAAATGATCCTAATTGGATTTATAATAAATATTATGTTTTTGTACAGTTTAAAAGGTTTTACATGCAAAGATAACAGGCTAAAATACTGGATTTTCTGTGCAAATGATTCTGTCACACTATTTGACCAGTCATCAATCTTACAGGTTAACTACATACCTGGATGTACAGCGCTGTCTGGAATATCTTGGTTACCTTGGTTACTCTATTATTGCTGAGCAAGAATCTGAGACATCTGCCATAACATGTAAGTTGTAAGAATAAACATATATTTGCTTCAGAGTATTATTTTGAGCAGAATATGCAAAGATTCCTTCTTGGACATGTAAGATTGAATATGATTGATGGATATGATGGCAAATTCTTGCAACATTTTAATTACACATTCATGTCATTATATTATAATATATATTATTATATTTTATAATATGTATTATATTAAAGGAATATAGTATTAATATTTAATGTATTATATTATTATTATTTGGTAAATATTTAGTGTACATATTATTTAGTGCAAAACTGTATATTTTCTAGTTATAACAAGGTAAAAATAACATTTTCTTGTAAATTATTATTTTTTTTTATCTCATTACTAGATAACTGGATAATTACTGTATGTTGTAAAAAGACATTTTCAAGTAATAAAATGTGTGGCAGCATTGTGCCTCCATGGCTTCTAATAATAAATCTCATGAATGTACTTTTCATTGATCACTGAGCCCTCCCTTGGTTGTTATGGTAATTGCATATGCATAAATCAAAACATTATTATGGAGTTTTGTTTTAAAATGAAATGTTTTATGACACCCCAACACTGTGGTACTGATTGAATGTATTTATACATGCTAGTGACCCGTGATAAGAAGATTGATCTTCAGAAGAAGCAGACGCAGCGGAATGTGTTTCGCTGTAATGTGTTTGGAGGAATGGGAAGTGGTAAAAGTGGCTTTCTGCAGGCTTTCCTTGGCAGAAACCTCATGGTCAGTTACAATAAGAAAAACTGCTTTCTAAAGTCACGTATCACATATCATACTGAACGCTTCAAATAATCATGCAGTTTTGGGAAATTAAATAAAAGAACATGTTTACCGTTAGTTGTCTTGCGTAGTGTTCTATCGCATCACAGTCCAAAGGAACAGCCTGTTACATGATTTTGTAACCAGGGCATTTAGTTGCTCTTCTTACAGTTTTGATTCAATCGAGATCTGTCAATCAAAAGTTTTTCTTTTTATCAAACTTCAGAAATGTTGAATTTTCATTTTTTATGTTTGTGTATTGTCTGTTCTTCACAGCGCCAAAGGACAATAAGAGAAGAACATAAATCTTATTATGCAATCAGCACTGCACATGTGTACGGACAGGAGAAGTACTTACTGGTAATGGTTTGTCTTGCAGGAACTTACACATAGTTTGTTTTTGACTGTGGAACTAATTCTGAACACTTTCTCAGTTAGAGAAGCCAGTCACAGTTCTTCAGGCCATTTTCAGAATCCAAAAATGTTTTGAACTTGCGCACTCATCCAAAAAAAAAAAACAACAGTGCTAAAGATAGTACTGTATTTGTCGACCATATCCTCATATAACAGATATAATATGTTATTTCTTCTTGTCTTCAGCTCCATGAAGTCTTTGCAGATTTTGACTTCCTGTCTGAGACCGATCTTGCTTGTGACATTGTGTGTCTGATTTATGATGTCAGCAACCCGTGCTCTTTTGAATCCTGTGCACGAATATTCAAGGTATGTTACACTAAAACTGTACGAATGTTGTTACTTCACACTTCGATGTCACACATTTTTCAGTTCTGCAGATGGAACAAAACCAATCACTGACTCTTAAGATAAGGGAAAAACATGTCCTATATACTGTACAAAAGTCATCTTTATGTTAAAAATCAAGAAATTCATAATAATACAAATACTGAAAAAGTTTTATTTACAGGAAATGTATATACTCAGGGTGTTCATTACTTATATTTTGAAATAATATAAATATAATCTTTTTTAAATGCTTGCTCTATACTTGGAAGCACATGTAACTTAACCTGTCCTCAGCAAGAGGTCACAATGTTAAACTGCCAAAAAAAAGTGTTGAAAGTGCAACAAATTCATAAATATAAATATAAAATGATAGGTAGGGATCTGTAAGATAATAAACAATACATAAAGTAAACTTTTAATAATATTTTCCATAAAAAACTGCTTATCAAAGTTGTGTCCTCACTTTGCGTCAACTCTGTCAGATTATTATTTTTATAACCCATTTACATTTATGCATTTGGCAGACGCTTTTATCCAAAGCGACTTACAGTGCACTTATTACAGGGACAATCCCCCTGGAGCACCCTGGAGTTAAGTGCCTTGTTCAAGGGCCCAACAGTGGCATCTTGGTGGTGCTGGGGCTTGAACTCCTGACCTTCTGGTCAGTAACCCTGAGCCTCAACCACTGAGCCACCACTGCCCCATGAATAATCCTGAATAAATCAGAATGAGCTTTATTGCCAAGTATGCTTACTACATACAAGGAATTTGTTTCCAGTGCACAAACAATACAACAACAAGACAGAGATAATAATAAAAATAAATGTAGTGGAAGAAGATGTATGGTATGTTGGATAAATATAAATAGATTAAGCTGTGTATTGCACATAATTATTGCTCAATAGGGTAGTTTTAACTGTTCATGTGATGGATAGCCTAAGGGAAAAACTGTTCCTGTGCCTGACAGTTCTGCTGCTCAGAGCTCTGTAGGGCCTGCCAGAAGGCAACAGTTCAAAAAGGAAGTAGGCAGGGTGAGTGGGGTCCAGAGTGATTTTTCCAGCCCTTTTCCTCACTCTGGAAGTGTACAGTTCTTGAAGGGAGGTCAGGGGGCAACTAATAATCCTCTCAGCAGTCCGAACTGTCCTTTTGTAGTCTTCTGATATCCGATTTCATAGCTGCACCAAACCAGACAGTTACTGAAGTGCAGATGACAGACTCAATCACTACTGAGAAGAACTGTATCAGCAGCACCTGTAGCAGGTTGAACTTCCTCAACTGGTGAAGGAAGTACAAACTCTGCTGGGCCTTTTTCACAATGGAGTCAATGTAGGTCTACCACTTCAGGTCCTGTGAGATGGTAGTGCCCAGGAACATGAATGACTCCACTGCTGCCACAGTGCTGTTTAGAATTGTGAGGGGGGGGGGGCAATGTTGGGGTGTTCCTCCTAAAGTCCACAATCATCTCCACTGTTTTGAGCATGTTCAACTCCAGGTTATTTTGACTACACCAGTGAGCCAACCGTTCAACCTCCTTTCTGTATACAGACTCGACGATCTTGGATGAGGCCTATGACAGTAGTGTTGTCAGCAAACTTTAGGAGCTTGACAGAAAAGTCCTTTGCAGTGCAGTCATTTGTATACAGGGAAATGAGTAGTGAGGAGAGCAAATATCCCTGGGGGCACCAGTTCTGATTGTACATGTGCTGGAAGTGAATTTCCCCTGTCTCACTAGCTGCTACCTGTCCGTCAGAAAGCTGTTGATCCACTGACAGATATAGACATGGAAACAGAGAGTTGGTGTAAATTGTTTGGAGAATATCTGGGATGATGGTGTTGAAAGCCGAACTGAAGTCCACAAAAAGGATCCTTGCTTATGACCCTGGTCTGTCCTGATGCTGCAGAATATGATGCAATCCCATGTCGACTGCATCATCCACAGACCTATTATATATAAGCAAATTGAAGTGGATCTAGTAACGGTCCAGTAATGTCCTTCAGGTGGGCCAACACCAGCCTCTCAAATTATATCATGGGTCTGTAGTATTTAAGTCCTGTGATTTTGGGTTTCTTTGGGACAGGAATGATGATTGAGCATTTGAAGCAGCATGGGATCTATTGAAGATCAGGGTGAATATGGGGGGCTTGATGGTTTTCACAGGATTTTAGGCAAGTGGGTAAAGCAGTCAGGTCCCTTGCTTGTCTTTTGTTTTTTTAAGACACGGCGCACTACCTCTTCACAGATCTTAAGTGCAGGGTTGAGTAGCAGGAGGGGGTTGCAGGAGGTGTTGATGTTTGTGTAAAGTGAAGGTCAGAGCGGGTTTGGGGTGTAATATTAGGACTTTCAAATATATAGAAGAACACATTCAGGTCTTCAGCTAGTTGTTGGTCCACTACAGTGTTGGGAGTAGGGGTCCTGTAGTTAGTCAATTGTTTCAGGCCACTCCACAGTGATGCAGGGTCGTTAGCTGAAAACTTGTTTTTCAGCTTATCAGTATAGCTTCTTTTAGCCACTCTGATATCCTTATTCACTCAAGATTGTATCCTTACCTCTGTAATGATCAGCTGTATCAGCTCTGTAATGATTCATGATCAGCAATAACTCAGAGTACCTGTTCATGGGGGATGCAAAAGTAGGACATGTGGACTGGTAAGTTTCAGAAATGCTATATATACATATACAGTGCATCCGGAAAGTATTCACAGCGCTTCACTTTTTCCACATTTTGTTATGTTACAGCTTTATTCCAAAATTGATTAAATTCATTATTTTCCTCCAAAATTCTACAAACAATACCCCATAATGACAACGTGAAAGAAGTTTGTTTGAAATCTTTGCAAATGTATAAAAATAAAAATAAATCACATTTACATAATCACTGCCTTTGCCATGAGACTCAAAATTGAGCTCTGGTGCATCCTGTTTCCATTGATAATAATGAGATGTTTCTACAACTTGATTGGAGTCCACCTGTGGTAAATTCAGTTGCTTGGACAGGATTTGGAAAGGCACACACCTGTCTACATAATGTCCCATAGTTAACAGTGCATGTCAGAGCACAAACCAAGCCATGAAGACCAAGGAATTGTCTGTAGACCTCCGAGACAGGATTGTATCAAGGCACAGATCTGGAGGAGGGTACAGAGAAATTTCTGCAGCATTGAAGGTCCCAATGAGCACATTGGCCTCCCTCATCCATAAATGGAAGAAGTTTGGAACCACCAGGACTTCCCGGCCAAACTGAGCAATTGGGGGAGAAGGGCCTTAGTCAGGGAGGTGACCAAGTACCCGATGATCACGCTGACAGAGCTCTAGCGTTTCTCTGTGGAGAGAGGATAACCTTCCAGAACAACCATCTCTGCAGCACTCCACCAATCAGGCCTGTATGGTAGATTGGCCAGACGGAAGCCACTCCTCAGTAAAAGGCACATGACAGCATGCCTGGAGTTTGCCAAAAGGCACCTGAATCACTCTCAGACCATGAGAAACAAAATTCTCTGGTCTGATGAAACAAAGATTGAACTCTTTGGCCTGAATGGCAAGCATCATATCTGGAGGAAACCAGGCACCGCTCATCACCTGGCCAATACAATCCCTACAGTGAAGCATGATGGTGGCAACATCATGCTGTGGGGATGTTTTTCAGTGGCAGGAACTGGGAGACTATTCAGGATCGAGAGAAAGATGAATGCAGCAATGTACAGAGACATCCTTGATGAAAACCTGCTCCAGAGGGCTCTGGACCTCAGACTGGGGTGAAGGTTCATCTTCCAACAGAACAACGACCCTAAGCACACAGCCAAGATAACAAAGGAGTGGCTACGGGACAACTCTGTAAATGTCATTTAGTGGTCCAGCCAGAGCCCAGACTTGAACCCGATCTCTGGAGAGATCTGAAAATGGCTGTGCACCGATGCTCCTCATCCAACCTGATGGAGCTTGAGAGGTCTTGCAAAGAAACATGGGAGAAACTGCCCAAAAATAGATGTGCCAAGCTTGTAGCATCATACTCAAAAAGACTTGACTGTAATTGGTGCAAAGTATTGAGCAAAGGATGTGAATACTTATGTACATGTGATCTTTTTTTTTTATTTATTTTTAATACATTTGCAAAGATTTCAAACAACCCACTTTCATGTTGTCATTATGGGGTATTGTTTGTAGAATTTTGAGGAAAATAATGATTTTGGAATAAGTCTGTAACATAACAAAACGTGGAAAAAGTGAAGCGCTGTGAATACTTTCCAGATGCATAAATCTTTTTATTTAAAAGTGAATAAATGTACATTTTTAGAAAAGTGTTTTTACCCAAACCTGTTCCCTTACATGATTCGTAAGCTGAGACATTTGTCAACAAATATATCCATTTCAAATGAATTTAGTATTATAAAATAAAAACACTAAAACATGTTTTGTCCCTTATCTCAAGAATCAGGGCGATACTAAGAAGTCTAGTGTAAATGGACCAATTTAGACCTGAATACTCTAATCTGAATTCTGTTTTGGTTATATACTTTAATGACTTGCAATACACCACAAAGTTAGAGACATTGTTTATTTTTATCTTAAATGTATATAAATTATAAATAACTTTTATAACTGAATTTATTTTATAATTTTTAACATATGTAAATTGTTTGTAATTTATATAACATATTTAGTACATACTGTATTATGCATTTTGTATAATCAGGATCCCCATTGTCTGTTTTTGAAAACCTGTTAATATTAGAACAGTTTTACATTTTGTAGAGTAAAACTTGCATAAGCCATAGTGATGTTTCATTTGTGAGAGAATCATTCTTTTGAGTAGATTTTACCAGTTCATGAATTGCTGTGAATGATTCATGAACAAATCGTTCTTAATCAAATTTATTTTTTAAAAAAATTATCCACTTAGCCCAAATGCCAGGAAAGGTTATTGAAAAGTCATTTAAAGACAAAGTCAATTAAAAAGTGTGGTGTAATTTAAAAAAGGGTGTGTATAATAGTTATCTTGTATCATTGTGAAATATGAGTTTCCTGTTATACTTTATTTGCCAGCAATACTTCTTGGACAGTAAGACTCCATGTATGTTGATTTCTGCGAAGTCAGACCTGCCAGAAACAAAGCAGCAATACTGTATGACACCACTGGAATTCTGTCGCAAACACAAGATGCCTCCGCCTCAGTCCTTTACCTGTAACACAGCTGCAGCTCCCAGCAAAGACATCTTCATCAAACTCACCACCATGGCCATGTACCCGTAAGTCTGCTTTCATTATCCACAATATCCACACAAGGACAGTGGAATTCTTTTTTGCTTTATTAGGTTATTAGGTTACACAAAACAACCACAATGTGCGCACACACACACACACGTAAGACACAAATACACATTATGTGAAAACCTACAGGCAACAAAGTCAATATTTATAAAAATAAAAAAAAACCTTACAGAATAGGGGCCTATCTAACAGGTCCTGAGAAAACCTCAGGACATCGTAATTCTTACACTTGATACACTTAGAGATAGTTCATGTTTCAATAAGTTTTTGAGGCATTGATATATTAACATAAGCCGACATTTAAATTAGAAGCCTAATTTGTGTGCCGTCCAGTTCACTGTCAGTTGGCCTTCCGTTTAATGTTTTGTAGTCTGGCGTAATAGCTTTGGGAGACCAGAAGGGTGTGATACCTGTCACGACAAGGTAGGACAAGGTACACCTATCAGTCACAGGACGCGTCGATGCGGCAGCTTGCAGTCCAAACAAAGTTGTTGATCTAGTCACGCTACTAAGTTACTAAGTTTTTTTTTTTTTTACTTGAAGAATGAACATATTGACGTTGATGAGTTTTATGTTAGTGTGTGATATTGGTGGAACTGCGCAAACTGAACAATTGGAAACGTTGACGTGTATCATGCAATTTTTCTGAATGTAGCCTTGAATAGGTATGGCGATAAATGTTGGACAACCGCGCAAGCGCATAAACAGCGCGCAAGTGAATTACAACAGTGTGAGCACCATGACACAGTTCGCACGTAAAATGTAAACCTGCAGAACTTGCCAATCTCAAACTCGAGCACAAAAAATATGTTTGTGCACACAAATTAACAACTAGCGAGCAGAAATAACAAAACCGCGAGTAATGACCCACACATGAAAGTCCCACACACACGTGCAGATCTGTACACACGCGCAAGTTATTTTCTGCACACGCGCAGCTGAAATCTTTGCGCACACAAGTCGGTTTTGACACTCAGGGGCGGGGCCCAATCCTTTCTGTTAACAAATGCTATTGGCTGCTGACCAAATCCTGTATTGATTGGCTGCATCTCGTCAAATCTCTCGTGATTGGCTGTTGTTGGACTAGGACAGACAGAAAGCTGGAACTTTGTGTTTGTTTTTTTTTTTTGTTTTTTTTTTTTACAAGAAAAAAAACATACAAAACTCTTGTAGGTGTCACTATTCACTGTTGTCTTGCCTGTGTTTCTCCTCTGTTCCCGGACTACACTTCCCATAATTCCCTGCTCTCATCTCTGCCAGCTGTCCTTCCTTGTCCTCATCTGTGTTTCATTTAGTCATTATCCTTTGTGTATTTAAGCCCTGTTGTTTGATCATTCGTGGTCATTTGTTCTGTAACACTAGGAAAAAAGTCAAGAGAGCTGGAACTAAGTGTGTCTATGGATTTGAATGGAAAGATAAACTAAATAAAAATAACGGGCAAACGCATGAACAAAGAAAACATCCACGGTGGGAAAAATACAGGAAACACACGAGAGGTCAAACACATGCAACAACTGACAACGAATGATCAAACAACATGAGGGGAGAAATAAGAAATATACATCAATAGGAACAATACAATTATTGCCAGTGTAAATGAAAGGAAAGCATCCCCTACACTGTACTGAACAACAAAAAGCAAACAACAAGGGGTATTAGTTAAAAAAAAAAAAAATTCTCGAGAGCAAAAGTCTAGAGGAAACAAATAAAATATATATATATATATATATATATATAAAAAAGCATCCTTTAGACATAGCATACAAGTGGATATTTATCAAAACAATTGTCTGGATCTATCACTACACGTTACTTTTTCAGTGAGGAAAAATACAATTTATAATCGTTCATAAACCATGAAAAAGAAGGCTTTGAATATCTCCACTTACAACAATGAATATGATATTTACCAATGAGAACTCTCATATTAACCAAATCAGATAGGGATGAATCTACATTATCCATATAAAAGAGAATGTGTGGTAAGTCAAACATCGGGATGTCATTAGTCTTAAATGACAGCCAATTATGTAAATCAGACCAGAAGCATTTGGCCATAGGACATACAAAGAACAAGTGTTCCAGAGTCTCATCAGCTGCCTCACAAAATACACAGGGATCTACTTCCAATTTAAACCTCTTTCTAAGAAAGTCAGCAACCAGATATATTTTATAAATGATTTTAATGTGAGTCTCTGTGACTTTAGGGGAAATGGGCCATTTGATTAATTTGAAATGTGGTTTATCTATGGACAAGGCATTCATATTTGGAACTTATACACACAATCCTCTATTATAATCCAAAAACTACTGAGCCACTTGTCCAGTTTGAAAGGGTGTAGATGACCTAGCAGTTTGGCACAGTAGTGTACATCTGCTGTCAGGTAAGTCAAATCAGTTCCTATCTGTCCTAATTACAAACTCTCATTCTAATCCTGACTGTCTATGGAAGGCTGTACATTTCATCAAAAAGGGTAATATCACCTGTGTACATATGTCTGAGTGCTTAATGTCTAAACAAAAAGAGGTCCGTTTAGGTTTTAACAAGCCCCATAATTAGTCACAATGTGCTCTCTGCTGCTCAAAGCCCTAAATTAAAATGCTGAAAAAGGGTAATGTTGTTTTCCAAAGACATATACAGTATTTATTACAATGGTCTGTGTCCTACACCAACATTAAATGAGTAACACTGCTGTTAGTTTTTCCCCGCACAACTGGTAATGTTTTTTAAGATATAAAACTAAAGTTGATGAATGGTGTAAAAAAGCATGAATTCCCTCTGATGTGTTTGTTTACCAAAATAGGCAGTAAAGGAGCAAAAGGAGGCAATTTATCTTGATGAAAATACTGCAATCCAAATATAAAATTGTTATAGGCTACACACAAAAGGAAGAGAAATTAGAGGATCCTTAGCATGTTTAATAGTGGTAGGCAAACCTCCCCAGGCTTACAGAAAAGGTTTAACCCTACTACTCAGCAGCCAATGGAAAAGTATAACAATCACCAGTTCAAACTGGACAAGTGGCCAAATGGCTCAGAATCAGGTGAAATCAACATGTTGACAACGCGTTGACAACACGTTAACAATGCGTTAACAACACGTGAAAAAGTAAGACAACGTGCAAACAACGTGTTGTCTACTTGTAAGAAGTCACATATTTTTGAACTGGATGGCTCTCCATATGTGTACAGATCTGCGCGCTCGTGTGCAGAAAATAACTTGCGCGTGTGTTCAGATCTGCGCGCGTGTGTGGGGTTTTGTTATTTCTGCTCGCAATTTGTTAATTTGTGTGCACAATCATATTTTTTGTGCTCTAGTGGGATTTGCAAGTTCTGCATGTTTAAATTTTTATGTGCGAACTGTGTCATGGTGCTCACACTGTTGTAATTCACTTGCTCGCTGTGTTTATGCGCTTGCGCTGTTTTGTCCAACATGTAACGCTATAAATAGGTTTCATTTAAGCTATCAAACCACAAAAAGGTATACTTGTAACTGAAAATACATTGTGAAGGCTATATGAAAGATACATATACACAATATATCATCCAGTGATGTTTAGATTAAATAATCTATGCCCTTTGTTAATGATTTTGATGGAATTTAACGGCAACCTGGTTTCATTTAAGCTTTCAAACCACAAAAAGGTATACTTGTACCTTCGTAGAAAATATTTTTTTCTAATATTACAATGCGCCATGTTGTCTGCTAGATGTATCTGGTGTGCAGCTCCCTTTAAGTTACCTTGCCGCTCTCACGTTACCAAAGTTGTTGAAAAATATGTAGGAATATACAAAAACTATTGTGCAACCTGTTGCCCTATTTATCCTTATATATATACACACTTTATTTCAAATTTGCCTAACTCTACTATTACATTCGGTTAATTTTTGACCCGGGAAAGGTAGATAATAATTTTAAATATATGTATCTCATTTAAAAAAATTTATTACATCTTTGGTTTTTGCGGGTACATTTTGACCAGGGCATCAACTGTGGCATGACACTATATTATGTAGATTTTTTTATTAACATTTATTAATACGATTTTTTTCTTATAAATACTTCACTTACATTTTGTGTCATTCCCATACTCTCTTACACATTTTTTTGTCACTCACTGGGACTGAATCTTGTTTACAAACATGCACACAATTGGTCACACACACACACACACACACACACACACACACACACACACACACACACACACACACACATTCCTGTACAAAACAGATAGGAACTACTGTCTAAAGAGGGTGTGCGAGAGAGAACTTTCTTGCACACGTTAGTCTAAAAATTCCACCACAGCATTGTGAAAGCATCTTGTGAAATTCTGACCTAAATTAAAAAGAAGTGTTTGGTTGCAGTTGTTGCTGCTAAAGGTGGCACAACCAGCAATTAATTTTAAGGGGGCAGTTAGTTTATCATATGGGTGATATAGGTGTTGGATAACTTTTTTGATTCAATAAAAAAATATATATATTTTGAAAACTGTATTTTGTGTGTACTCTGGTTGCCTTTTGTATTGTGTTAAACCTGGTTTGAAGATCTCAAACAATTGGGGGTCACGTGACGGCATGCGAGGAGCAGATGTGTAGACTGCAAACTCTGTGCACTTTGCTAGTTTTTTTACAATTATTTTCATGTTATAATCCGGTGAGATTCGATACACCTAGCTACATATTTGTTCTTGGAGGTGAACATGGCAAAGAAGTCAAAATCCTTGAGCTCTGGTGTCATTAAAAGACACTTATATGCTCAAGATGAAACCGATGATGGGCCTGCGGACCAGGGACTCAATTTGAATGGTGCGGCGGGTGAAATCCAGCATTGACTGTCCAACATGTTTGTGATGCTGACAAAGGTTGTTGCCGACTTGGAAGATCTCACTGTAATACGTCGATTGATTTCGCCGATGGAAACGAGTGGCAGATGTTGAGAAACTGTTTGATTATCTGGAGTCATCAGAAAGGGAATTGTCCGCTAATCCACTAGCAAACAAAACAGATGTGGAGGGCATTTTGGATAAACTGGCAGATTTGGAAAATAGGACCGTAAGTAATAACATACGGATTGTTGGAATTCCTGAGCATAAAGGCAGAGATATGGTGAATGTCCTAGTCAAGCGCTTCCCCAGTCTGCCCAAAATAACAGGCCATAAACTAGAAATCAAGCAAGCTCGGAGATCTGCTGAGGGAGACGGACCCCGATCAATTCTGGCCAATTTTCTGAGATAATCCGATAAAGATCTTGTGTTGCGCGATTCGTGGAGCAAAGGAAAGCTTTCTTGGAAGAATCACAATATTTTCTTTTTCCCGGAATTTGCGAATTTGACAAGTGAGAAATGTGATCGATTCAAGGAATGTAAGAAATCCTTACATCAATGGAAGATCGCTTTTGCACTGATGTTTTTGGCCAAGCTGAGAATAGATGCTAAGGATGTCCCAAAAAGCACTGTCTTTCATAGAAACAATGGGTAAAACATTTGGTGATTCTCATGTAGCTCTAGAGTGGATTAAATCGCTGTACTTACTCTGGCTGTCTGAGGAAGCTGGGTGCCATTTATTTTGTGGAATAACACTTCTTCAAGAAACTTTTGTATTGACGGAGGATCGCTTTTGCATTGGGGTTCCTGGCCAGATTGAGAATGGATACTATGGGTGGCCGTAACAAAGGATGTCTTTTATAAAGTTGACTGACTAAGTCATGGTGTATTTTTTTATGTGGCCTCCAAGTGAATAATACACACTTGACCATCCGTGAAACCGGGATGCCTGTTTTATTTCTTTTTGTGCTGGTTCCGGCTAGCGACTGGAGTTTTATTTGTGGAATAACACAGCTTCGGGACAGTTGTGGATGAATCTGTTCATTCTTTGTGCCTATGCCTCCTGTTGGCTGGAGTTTGTATTGTGGAGTATGTTTGTGGGACATTGGAATGATTACATCATCTGCTGTTCTTCATAAACAGGCGGCTCACAAGTGTTCACTTGTTTGTTTGTCTGATGAAACTATGTAGCTTTGTATCGGTTGGAATTTGTTTTGTGGAGGAGCACACCTTCAAGACAGTTCTTGGATGAATTTATATGTTATTTGTGTTTGTTCTGCCTATTGGCAGTGTTTGTTTTACAAAGTATTTTCTGTTATGTAATTTTGCCTCATAAAATTTGTGCTCAAATCCGGTGCATCTGCAATCCGATGGCAAAGTTGTTCCGGGGTTAATGCACATTTTTTTTATTTTTCTGTTTGTTTTGTTCAGGGGAAATTTCAGGGTTTTATTCTTGCACTAATGTGGTCTGTATAATCTTGTTTTTGACACAATACATTTTTTCTAATCAGGGGCAAAGTTTGATTTTGGCTAATATTTATGCACCTAACATTGATGGCTTTTCTATTGATCTGGAAGGGATGTTGCAAGCCGCTGGCACCCCTCATGATATAGTATTGGGAGGAGCCTTTAATCTTTTGATGGAATCAGTCCTTGATCATAGTGAAGCAAAAGTGTGCAAGCCCCCTAGAGCAACATTGACGCTTCACAGGATGTGTAAAAATCTTGGTCTTGCAGATATTTGGAGACTTTTGAACCCATCTGGTAGGACTATAATTTTTTTTCATCAGTCCATAAGATTTATTCTAGAATAGATGATTTCTCTCATTTCATCTATTGTTGATTGGTCAATTGGAAACATCTTAGTCTCAGATCACGCCCTGGTGAGTTTAGAGATGTTGCCACATACAGAGAAAAATAGGTCATACAGTTGTCGCATTAATGTATCCCTTTTGCAAAATTCTGATTTCCAACAAATGTTAAAGACTGAAATCAATGTTTATATGGATACCAACTGGTCCTCGGTATCCTCTGTGGGTGTTGCTTGGGAGGCACTTAAGGCAGTTCTTAGGGGTTGGATCATACATTATACCTCATTTAACAAAAAATACAAAGCCTGAGAACTTGTGGAGTTGGAAGGCAATATTAAAAGTGCAGAAGCGGAGCTGAAGCACAGAATGTCGTCTGATGGAGTCAGAGAATTGACCCGACTGAAATACAGATATACAGTATCTCACAAAAGTGAGTACACCACTCACATTTTTGTAAATATTTGATTATATCTTTTCATGTGATAACACTGAAGAAATTACACTTTGCTACAATGTATAGTAGTGAGTGAACAGCTTGTATAATTGTGTAAATTTGCTGTCTCCTCAAAATAACTCCACACACAGACATTAATGTCTAAACCGCTGGCAACAAAAGTGAGTACACCCCTGAGTGAAAATGTCCAAATTGGGCCCAATTAGCCATTTTCCCTCCCTGGTGTCATGTGACACGTTAGTGTTACAAGGTCTCAGGTGTGAATGGGGAGCAGGTGTGTTAAATTTGGTGTCATCACTCTCACACTCCCTCATACTGGTCACTGGAAGTTCAACATGGTACCTCATGGGAAAGAACTCTCTGAGGATCTGAAATTTTTTTTTTGTTGCTGTACATAAAGATGGCCTAGGCTATAAGAAGATTGCCAAGACCCTGACACTGAGCTGCAGCACGGTGGCCAAGACCATACAGCGGTTTAACAGGACATGTTCCACTCAGAACAGGCCTCACCATGGTCGACCAAAGAAGTTGAGTGCACGTGCTCAGCGTCATATCCAGAGGTTGTCTTTGGGAAATAGACATATGAGTGCTGCCAGCATTGCTGCAGAGGTTGAAGGGGTGAGGGGTCAGCCTGTCAGTGCTCAGACCATACGCCGCACACTGCATCAAATTGGTCTGAGATGATGCACAAGAAAGCCCGCAAACAGTTTGCTGAAGACAAGCAGACTAAGGACATGGATTACTGGAACCATGTCCTGTGATCTGATGAGACCAAGAAAACTTATTTGGTTCAGATGGTGTGAAGCATGGTGGGAGTGTCATGTTCTGGGGCTGCATGAGTGCTGCCGGCACTGGGGAGCTACAGTTCATTGAGGGAACCATGAATGCCAACATGTACTGTGACATAATGAAGCAGAGCATGATCCCTTCCCTTCGGAGACTGGGCCGCAGGGCAGAATTCCAGCATGATAACGACCCCAAACAAACCTCCAAGATGACCACTGTCTTGCTAAAGAAGCTGAGGGTGAAGGTGATGGACTGGCCAAGCATGTCTCCAGACCTAAACCCTATTGAGCATCTGTTGGGCATCCTCAAACGGAAGGTGGAGGAGCACAAGTCTTTAACATCCACCAACTCCGTGATGTTGTCATGGAGGAGTGGAAGAGGACTCCAGTGGCAACCTGTGAAGCTCTGGTGAACTCCATGCCCAAGAGGGTTAAATCAGTGCTGGAATATAATGGTGGCCACACAAAATATTGACACTTTGGGCCCAATTTGGACATGTTCACTTAGGGGTGAACTCACTTTTGTTGGCAGTGGTTTAGACATTAATGGCTATGTGTTGAGTTATTTTGAGGGGACAGCAAATTTACACTGTTATACAAGCTGTACACTCACTATTTTACATTTCCGCAAAGTGTCATTTCTTCAGTGTTGTCACATGAAAAGGTATAATCAAATATTTACAAAAATGTGAGGGGTGTACTCACTTTTGTGAGATACTGTAATCCTATTTTGTCGCGGAAAGTGGAGTTTTGGTTATTCAGGGCAAGTTAGTCATATTTTGAGTTGGGGGATAAAGCAGGGATGCTTTTGGCTAGATATATAAAGCAGAGAGTGTTTTTTCCTCTACCATTCCCTCAGTGAAATCTGCTGGTGTTGAAATTTGTACCTCGGCCATTGATATTAATAATGCCTTTAAAGAGTTCTATCTTGATCTTTATAGTTCCAAGTCTTCGTCTACTGATGAAGATATTAGAAAATTTGTGGAACCATTAAAACTCTCTAATTTGACAACTGAGCTTGATTCTGAGATAACCTCTGAGCTTGGCAAAGTAATTAAGGCCTTACCTACAGGCAAGGCTCCGGGGCCAGATGGTTTTGCTGCTGAATTTTTTTAGATCATATGCTACAGAACTTTTGTTTGAAGTTTATACGGAATCATTAAAGAATACAAAACACACTCTGAAATCCATATCAACGCACCCACACAATTTTAGCAGAATCATTTATTAAATTGACCTGTTGTGCTCTTTAATACAGCAAACAGAAAATAGGAAAAAAGAATGTATTTCCTCCATAGGATAAACATGAGAAAAATGGCACCATCTGGTGGAAAATATTATTTTTTTTTAATTTTGAAGCCAGGGCTCCGAAATGGAAGCATAATATCATAGAATTCACGATATCATGCTTTAATGGCACTGGGATCAAATATTGCAGTTTTAATGTGTTTCAATGGGGACATTTTTGTCCTTAAGATCCTGAGTGTAACTATTTGTGTACACAGTGTATTATAGATATAAAATAGGAACTGAGGTTGAAATTTCAACACTCGCCCAAAATTACACACCTTTGACAAAATGTGTGCCCTTGGCATTAACAGCCAAAATGATCGGGAAAAGCTAAAATGTCCGAAAGTCGCACAAGGGTTAATATAACACTGCCAGGGGGTCAACATTTCCTTAACAAAAACTCAGTCTCTAAGATAGCTCTTTCTCTCATGATATTAGATTATCTGTTTTCTGTTCTTCTACTGCAATCTCAGCAAATTAACACGCTTTGCACAGCACTTGCACATTCAGTGCAATTTGTGTAATCCTAAATATATGATGTAAATCATGTTTTTCTTTGTTGCTCCATCATTGTGTAAGACAACAAGAGAAAAACTTTACTTTGCTTACATGTGGCCAGAAAACACACACCAGGCAATCTGTAGCTCATTAAAGGAATGGTTCACCCTAAAATTAAGATTCTGTCATTTACTCCAAAACCAGTATTGCTTTTTTCAGTGTAACCCCAAAGGTGATTTTTTTTTAAAGTCTTCTTTTAGGGTTATTTGCAATAATGAGTAGTAAATTGTGACTTTGTTCTGGTAAGCTCCATAAAACCACAGTAAAAGTAATCAATACAGCTTTAACTAAACAAATTTTACCTAAGATTATATTTTTTTAGTGTTTAAACAGAGACCATATGATGATGTATGGTTTATGACAAAATAACACCACTGAGGAGACCGGTGATAAAATTAAATGCACTCACATTCATATATGCAACATATTCAAGTCTTCTGAAGGAATATGATACATTTGTATTATAATTAATAAAGCACACAAATATGGCAGATATGTCAATAACATCAAACCTCATCGGTTCTTATTGGGTCTCACGACTAGATGTCATGTTGCACCTTTAATGGTTTTGAGAGAACATTCAAATGTAATCTTGTGATTCTTCCACCTCTCCACTTTGGGTCTTTTTCTTTTAGTATGATATTTTATAACCTGTTTCTTATAAATAGCTAATTTCTGCCCTTTTTCTTTGTATATTCTTTGTATGTTGGCAGCCATGCACGTCTGCGTTGCATGTGTACCTGTAACAGGTGCACATTCTGCCTCTGTCAGAACTTCCTCAACTCTGAGCTTGTGCAGACGGTTCGGACCAAAATCTACACTGTCATCTTCAGCAGGTTCTGAGGATCACCTCTTATTGATGTCTCCCTTCTTCTCCAGTCATGTCTTGTTCATGTATCTTATTTCATCCTCTTGTTTCTTTATTTACTGCACGTTCTTTCATCCTGATCATTTATTTTTTTTAACTGAAGCATTTTTGGCAAACTGTTTGCATTAGTGGCAGATTGCATCCTTTCATGTATGGGTTCCTGCAGGAAACCACAGCACATCATATATTCAAGTAGACATATGACATTAAGTGAACTATATTTTGCAAACTTAAAATATATTTTATACTTACTATCAGCAACTTAATATTTATAGTTTTTTTTTATTTCCATCATTTTCGGTTTATGTTGTTCGCAATGCTTCATGGGATTGTAGTTAATTCAATAAAGACAAGTACCATTTTGTAACTTCATCTTTTGATTTTCAAATACTTTTTTGCTTCAAATCAAAGTTTTTAATTTTGTGATGCACCAGGTTTTTTTTTGTGTTTTTATAAATTAAAAGGAAAAACACCTGACAACTAGTATTTGTTTTGTTAATCTTCAACATTGTTCTTTTGTAATCCTCTTCTGATTTACAGTTTGTGGCATGCAGCAATTTAGTTTCTTATTCTCAGTTGTGACAGTTATTTGCTGGGTGGAGACCAACCTTCTTTCCTCTAAGTTTATTTTTGCTCTCAA
This sequence comes from Xyrauchen texanus, assembly GCF_025860055.1. NCBI lineage: Eukaryota > Metazoa > Chordata > Actinopteri > Cypriniformes > Catostomidae > Xyrauchen > Xyrauchen texanus. The sequence goes on from NC_068288.1 coordinate 17,007,359, forward strand.
TCTGTCTTCTTCATGTTCTGGCTCATTGATTTTTCAGTTTCATAAAGTTTTGGTCTGCACATTCATCATTTCCTCCACTCTGTGTGACAACAAACATGTTGTAGTACCGCTGTTTCTATACCTTGAACGTTACCTTTGACTACTCATGTTTCTAATTATTGATTTACACTTAAGTCTCATGCTCACTTTCAGTTTGAAGTCTTCAGTTTTTCACTTTTCAAGCATCATTCTCCACCGAATTTGTGTGTTTCAGTTCTACTTTACATCGATTCAGACTTTTTTATTCATTAAGTTGTTGCTTCAGATATGTACTGTAAATGTAAGCTACCAAACATTTAATGAACCTTTTTTAATCATTTGCTTTTTCTTTTAAAGGCATATTACACATGCTGACCTGAAGAGCTCTACATTTTGGCTCAGAGCGAGTATTGGAGCCACAGTTTGTGCTGTGCTTGGCTTTGCCATGTACAGGGCCCTCCTCAGATCCCGATGAGCAAACCCCTAAAACGTACTACTGCCCTAGCTGTCTCCCGTCTGCTGAGAGAACCAAAAGAAAGAGGGGTAAAATTTGATTCGTTTTTTTTTTTTTTTTAAACAAATTGCGAAGAAACATAGCTGTTATATTTGTACTTCTATTTTAAATATTGTCGTATGTACATTTTTCTCTAGTGTCCCCCAAGTCTTGAGATGGAAAACAAGACCCTTGTTATATGTGACCCTTGTTGTATCCCCTGTTTATGTGCTTTGAATTTGAAATGATATTTAATAATGAAACAAACAGAAAAACCGTAAATAGAATGTAAATAATGAGAGCATATTTATTTGATGAAATGTTAATGAAAACAGCATTCATATCTCTTCAACACGTTAAACATGTAAAAAAAAAATACACTTGCTTGCTTTTGCATATCCACATTTATTTTTTACTTCAAACTTTGAGGGTGTTAGTGGTAAAAATAAATGTATAATCATATAACTGTGTGAGAGACTTTTCTCTGCAGCTTCTATCTAGGTTAATGACAAGCTGTAAAAACACTGAAGCTTCTGGACTCCATTTGCATGCTTCAATGTGGTATTTTTTTAATTATGTAAATGGCTTATAAACAGGCTTTTCCCATTGTCAGTTGTATTTATTTATTTATTCAAACTTTTCAATAAACAGGTCTTGCAACAGTGTATTTTGTGATATAAAATGTTTTCCACTTAGAAGTTGCAGACAGACAATGGAATGAAACCTCTCTCTTCATTTACTCACCCTCATACCAATTTCAATTTCTTTCTTCTGCAGAACACAAAAATATTTAGAAGAATATCTCAGGCCTATAGGTCCATACAATACAAGTGAAATATGACTCCAGTGGATAAAATAGGTGTGGGTGAGAAACAGATCAAAATGTTTTTACCCTAAATCTTAACCGGCACCACACGAGAATTTTGAGTAAAAAAAAAAAAGGCTTACATTTTGATCTGTATCTCACCCACATCTATTAAACCACTTCTGAAGATATGGATTTATCCACTGGAGTCATATGGATTACTTTTATGTTTCCTTTATGTGATTTGTTTTTTTTAGCTACAAAGGTCTGATCACCATTCACCAAGTTTTGGTCACCATTAATTTGCATTGAATGAATATACAGAGCTGAGATTTTCTGTATGATAGTGAGTAAATAATGAGAAATCTTTCCTCTTTGGGTGAACTACTCCTTTAACTGTGTTGTGCTACAGACAAAAAAGGTTGACAAGCTGACATTCTTTTTTTTGTTGTAATAAAAATGTCTTAAGAGTAAACAAGTTGGAGGTATAAAACATGAGATGAAAAGACAATTCTTTTCATAACATTCAACTTAAAACTTCCAGTGATGATTCAGCAATGCCCCGTGGCATGACATCATGAGTGAACCCCAGAAGAGTGAGCTCTGTGTGAGCACCTCATTTGCTACATTTTCTTGAATTAGACTTAGCATAGATGTTTTCCTTACTGAGTAAGGTGGAGTCAATTTCCTCATCCAGTGTTGTGTTTTCCACATGACGGCTGGTGGCTGTTCCTTTGGCTGGCCGCACCCCAGTCATCTCCTCATAAACAGGAACTAGATGTTGTGGATTTTTACGGTTAGAAAACTTGCACTGTATGTGAAAGGAAGTTAGTAGAAGGGAGGGGTTAACCAAAAAGACAACCTCAAAAACCACGCAAAACAGTAGTTCACAATTGCCTGTTCAGATTAGGTCCTGGACAGTAGGGGAAACTATGCTAAATGCAAAAAATACATTGCAATTTACTATATAATTCTGCATAGTTAAGTTTAGCTAAATAAATAGGATTATCAACTTTTAAAAGGGAGTGTTGTTGGCATAAAATACACTGTTCTCATTCAAACTCCATGGTATTTTTGCACAAATGCATCTGTCACTTTGTAACATGGCTTATGCTAATACAATATTTACCCCAGTATTTGTTCTGTGTGTGAGTCTGGTATCACACAATATCACAATTTTGAAATTCATTATGTCACTAGGGAAATTCAAGATATATTTCTAGTGCCTCTAAGACAACCCTTAAATTCCTTTATAGTTCTTGCAGGAACTAAGAGTAAGATTCTTAGAAAACTAATAAAGGTGTCTGGAGGACCTCCAGAGGACTCATCAGTGTTGCAGCTAAAGAAATACCAACTGGTGCTCCCGAGTATCTTTAAATTTTTTACAGTACATTTAACAAAATTGTCAATTTTCATATTCAGGCTCTGTCATGTTAATAATTTTTCAACCTCTTTGGCCCAGTATATGGTAATATTAATACATTTCATGTTTGATTTTAAGAACGTTTTCATACATTTTGTATGATTAACAATTCTGGTACTTTGCTGGGTCACCACTTGATGTCCAATGCAAAACCAGTTGAAAACCAAATTCACATAGAGGTCAAATGAATGAGACAAGTATTTTAATCCACTTTTATACAACAGTTAGTTCTGTCCTCATCTGATTGGACGAGCAACATTCCAAGAGTGCTGAAGTACAGTTTAACAGCACTGGGACGCTTCACTATTTGTATCATCTAATTTCTCCTTGCAAATAATGGAGCGACAGCACTCTTGCTTGTGCGATATTGCTTAAATATAAAACATTCCAAATGTATGATCAACAGTTTAGAACAGAGTAATTGTACTGAAGATATATTTTGTGGAACCAATATTATAAATTATTATTAACATTTTGAAATTAAAAACATAGTTGTTTTTTTTTTTTACTGCATTAACTCTCTTTCTGAGAGCAATCTTACACTAGTGGCTCTGGTGTGTGAACAACGGTTACAACAGCAGTTTATTATTCAACAAAATGATTGCCACCAGCTGTACCTGATTTGAACAGAAATGCAAAGCACTTTATAATTTAAAGCAAAAGTGAAACAGAGAGAGATACTTACATAATAAGCTGTGATGAGGGTGACCACCAGAAGACCCAGCACACATGCAGCTCCTGAGATCACATACAGCAGTAGCAGGTAACCTAAACAACTGCAGGTCTGATGAGCTGCAACAGTCAACAAATATTTGCTCAGATAAGAAGACATGTTTTACCACTCTCTAAAACACTATTTCAACAAAATGTGTGGTTATTTTCTTTAAATGTTTAGTTTTTGTTTGTTTCACTACTCCAGTGAATATTTCTCAGGGTCAAGTTATGTGCACATACACACTTGACTACAAGTGTCACCAATCTGTTTCAACAAAGTTGTAAGCAAAGAATTCTCTAGAATGCCATTGCATGGTGTCACATTAACAATTGTTTTCACTGGAATGACTAGACCTGATAATAAGACGGGGCATCCACACACGTTTGGCCATATAGTGTCCCTTAAGGTCTTGGGTACTGAAAAAGCTACTGAACAATGTGCTTTTGCCCAGGAGAAATTCTATGGGGTAAGTTGTCACAATGGAACCTGCCATTTAATAGCAAACCAATATTTAAAAACACTTACAGTAATTATCATTGATGCTTGTCTAAATGTATGCCAGTGTGGTTTTATGTTATTTACTTATTACACTTATAACAAAAATGTGATATTGGAATTTTTTTTAATAATATAATTATTCTACACAAATACTTTAAGAGGGTTTTGAACTAGGTGCTTGAAGCAATGTACTGCATTGCTAGAGAAGACACATTTGTGCAACTGGACTTTGATTGCACAAAGCTGATGAGATATTACTCTTGCTTGTGACAACTCGCTCATGCGACAACTTAACCCAGACTGCAATACATTTAAAAAAAAAAAATATGCATGGCTGATTTTCTAAATCAAGTAACTGGCTATCATTATACTTTGCAGTCAGAATGTGTGAATGCCAGATGTACTTAGAAAGTCTTGCCAGTGTGAGAAACTTTAAGTGCAATGCAGACAAGGACATTTCTCCAGCCTTACACAGATATGGCCTGACAATAACACCACCTTTGCCTGGTAGTGCAGAGTAGATCATTACAGAAATGCAACAAAACACACAAAAGTCAGCTGTTAAGGTGTAAAAGAGAGCAAATACAGAGGTTGAGAGAACTATGCACAAAAAATGTTGAACAAAAACAACCTTCTTAGCAATCTGTCATTGACCTGTGTAGGATGGATAAATACTCCTGTGATCTGTTTGTATCACAACTTTCATGAGAAATATCTCACTTTCACAGCTTCTCCACCTGCTTTCACTCACAGAACACTTTTCTTGTACCTCAATGAGGTTTTACCCAAAGGAAATTGCAGTGGGAATCCAGTGCATAAGGCTTGTATATTTTTAATTAATTTAAAGGTTACAAAATGTTTCCATCCGGTTTAACAGGACTAAAGTATGCTGATTGAAACATTCTGAAGCATGCGCTCCCACAAACTAAACGTTCTAAAACAGCAGCACTTACACGGGTTAATTCTTCCATGTCAAATCAACCAATCTTTAGAAAACTCCCTGGATTCAATTTTGGATTTTGTTAATACATTTGGTACCACTTTACAATAAGGTTCCTTCCATTACATTAGTTAATGCATAAGGTATCATGAACAAACAATGAACTATATTCTTACAGCATGAATTAATCTTTGTTAAATGTGTTAATAACACACAATTGTTCATTGCTAGTTCATAGTGCATTAACTAATGTTAACAAAAACAATTTTCAATTTTAAAAAATGTATTAGTATACGTTAAAATGAATACTAAGATTAATACATGTTAACTAATGGAACCTTCTTGTAAATTGTTACCATAAATTATCAAATGAAAGATAAACATGAATGATTAATTTGTAGTGTCAAAACAACAATTTTAGGCTATGATTTTGGAGCAAAAGCACAGTTAAAAAAATAACCTTAGAAAGGTAGCAGTATAATTATTTTTATTTTTAGATAGAGATTTGTGTGCATAATTATGCAATGGTAGGTATTACTAAAATCAGCTGACTTTACAAAATAATGCATAAATCAGTAATTACTGATCCATGGCATTTCATATTTTGGCTTTCACCATTTATGTTTATCTAATATCAGTAAAAAAAACAAATCAGGTTGAGTTGACAGAATGACGCACTTATAATGATTTTTTCAGGGCTTGGTGGAGGCATTATCCATCTGTGCTGGATAAAAATCATTTACTGAAATAAACAAGCTATCAGCCTGATAATAATTAAATAGACTAGTCTTGTATTAATTTATAAAGGTTTGTTGAGTTGATGGCAGACTGAATGTAAACTGCTCTTCAAAATCACATCAGTAAATTGAATGTAGCACTTGTAAGGGTCACCTACTCAAGTCTTCAACATAGATAAAGAACTCCATTTTGCCAGGAATATTCTTATCAAATGGAAGATCACTATAGTGAAATTCACAGTAGTACACGTCTGTATCCAGTCTTTGAAGGTTTGAGATTCTAAGATGGACTGTATGGTTGTCTAACTCATCATGGACAGTAATGCGATCTTTGTCCACAGGCCCACTGATGAATGCTGATAAGCCTTTGGAAAGATACAGCACTGATCTGGACTGCAGCAGTCTGCGTTTCAGTGAAAAGGCAAACGGTTTGTACTCTTTCATTGCTGATTCACAGGAAATGTCAACGGATGAATTTCTTATTCTGTGGATATAAACAAAACCCTCATGTGCTGAGGTGAAATGGTCCAAAGTTAGTCACATTTTTGTAGATGAATCACATGCATTACAAAACACAGGCACATTAAAAAGCTTCTAAAATAAAAGTCATGGATTGGCTAAATAAAATGGAAGGATATGTCTGACTACAATATATTGTATTTGTTTTTTGTTTTTTTTTCACATTTTAGAATAATAGTAAAGTCATCAAAACTATGCAATACCATAAATGACACTATGGGAATTATGCTGTGATTAAACAAAATCCAAAATAATATAACTGTGTTATATTTTAGCATCTTCAAAGCAGTCATCCTTTGTCTAGAGTTTGCAGATATGTACTCTTGACATTTTCTCAACCAACTTCTTGAGGAATCACCCTGAGATTCTTTTTAAACAGTATTGAAGGAGTTCCCATCTATGTTGGGCACTTATTGGCCAATATTATATAACATATAACAACAATTAAAAATTGGTCAGCAAATCTTAAAAAATACAAATAATAATAGGGTTAAAACTGGTATGTACTCTATTTGAAAAATGTACTTACCTGTTATAGAGATGATGATAAAAAACAGCAGATTAACTTGAGCATACTTATAGACAAACATCTTTGAAGATGATTAAAGAAAAAGAGAAAGAGTGTGCACAGTAAGAAAGAAACATTCAACTCTGAGTGTAACCAAGAAATCACCTCGTATGAAAATGAATAGCACAATGTTTTGACTCCACCTTGTAGGGATGTGCAGTTGGGGCCCTGTATTCATCAAAAGGAAGTAAAACTGGGTTGTCACAAGTTTACAACCATTTCAAAACTGTCACTTGTCACACAAAAAGAGTCACTGCACAAAACCGCAATATCACATCATGGCCTGTTTTAAAGGAGGGCTGCTGCAAATGTGCCAGAAAAATAGGATAAAGGATAACAAAAAGCAGCTTAATGCCATTTTTGCTAACTGTAGGTTTCTCTCCAAAAAAGAAATGGTATATTATGTTCTCAGGTCTTTTAACTAGCAACAGCAAACATCTTCATTGTCTGACCCAAACTCAGTTGATGTTATCAATGTTTAAATCATGAGTGTGTGAATATACTGATATAAAAATACTTTACTGAACTCATTTGATAGTGTTTAAAATAAAGCTACTCAAATGATCTCAGCAATGTCTTTTTGTTTTGGCGATTCAAAACAAGTACCAACAGATAAATATATTATTCTGCAAGTACCCTTATTTTCCTGGAATATTGGATACTTAATTTTGTTTAATGTAACAGACCATCATCAGCCATTTGCAAAAAATAAAAAATAAAAAAACAGTTGAACACTTAAATAATAATACATATACAATTATAATAAATTGTTTCTTGATTTAAGGGGTTTTCTTTCAGCTGGGTTGTGCTATCATACATCTCTATCTGTATAAAGTGTATCTCTCTCTCTCTCTCTCTCTCTCTCTATATATATATATATACTTATAACACACAGATGATTGTATTGTTGTTGTACATATTGAATACAAAACTCATTCACAGTCTAGGTGAACCCCGTAGGCTAATGATGTGAACAAAAGCAAATTAGTTGGCAAACCTGGAATTCATTTAACGAATCAAGATTTGAGGTGTGGGTAAGAGATATTTTAAATAATAATAATACAAAAATATTATTATACTGCGGCTACTCTCCCTCGAAGTGTGGATTAACGTTTTTGTAGATGAATCACATGCATTACAAAACACAGGAACATTAAAAAGTTTCCTAAATGAACTGCTTCTAAAATAAATGAAACTCATGGATAGCTATATAAATGGAGACAATTTAATACTGTGGCTACTCTCCATAGAAGTGGTCGTCCAGCCAAAATAACTCAAATCATTAGAACTGGTTAACATTATGGACACCACGAAGGATGCCGCTGCTTTCCAACAAAAACATTGCTTCACGCCTGAAGTTTGCCAAAAACCACCTTGACACTCCACAACGCTCCTGGGAAAATGTTTTGTGGACTGATGAAACCAAGGTTGAATTGTTTGGGAAGAACATGCAGCACTATGCATGGAGCATCATAATTTGGAGCTGCTTCGTTGCCTGGACCGCTTACCACCATCGAGGAAAAAATGAATTAAAGTTGATCAAGATGTCCTACAAGATAATGTCTGGGTGGCTAGGCAAAAGCTGAAGCTCAGTAGAAGAGTTTGGGTGATGCAGCAAGACAATGACCCTAAACATCAAAGTAAATACAATACAGAATGTCAGAGAAATAGAAAAATAAAATAGAAATAGAAAACCATCCTTTTGAAGTGGCTCAGTCAGAGCCCAGACCTTAACGCAATAGAGCTGATGTAGAACAACCTCAAGAGAGTTGTTCACACAAAAAATCCTAAGAATATGGCTGAGCTGAACCAGTTCTGTAAGAAAGAATGGTCCAAAAGGCCTTCCGAACGTTGTGCAAGTCTATTCCGCAGCTACCAGAAATGCTTGGTTGAGGTTATTGCTGTTAAAGGAGGATCGACCAGTTAGTAAATCCAAGGGTTCACTTACTTTTACTATAGCGCTGTGAATGTTTAATGGAATATGTTCAATCAAGACATGAAAGGGTATCATTGTTTGTGTTGTTAGCTTAAGCACCGCCATGTTTGTCTATACTTGTGACTTTGAAGAAGATGAGATTATATTTTATTACCAATTAATGCAGAAAACCAGCTAATTCCAAAGGGTTCACATAATTGCCTTGCCTCTGTATACAAATCAAGAGGAAATGTTTCAACTATACCTCTTGATTTGGAAAAAACCTCTTAAAGGTAAAGAAAACCATTGTGACAACTTTAACCCTTGTGCGACCTTCAGGAAATGTTTGTCTTTTCGATCATTTTGGCTGTGTTAATGCCAACAGCATAAATTTTACCAAAGGTAAATGCGTATGTGTATTGAGAAGTGTGTGTGTGGGTGTGGGTGTGTGTGTGTGTGTAAAAAACATTTAAACAAACTGGCTTTTAAATGGTTAAAATCCTGAAAATGTATGAATATCTGGTAGTGATGATCAGGACTGATATTGATTAAAAAAAATCTGTGAAAGTGGAAAATAATATTAATATATAATATTTATACGGCAGTTTTTTTACACGGATATTTTTGTACTCTCAGGTACTATTTTATCTGACACTGCACAAAAAAAAAAATAATGCATCAAAAACAATGCTGCTGCTAATCATTGACATATCCCAAACTGTGATAATCCAAAAAAAAAAAAAAGAAAACAAATTCCCCTTAGCATTTCCCCTTAGAATGGAAAATAATTTCATGGTTTTTTTTTTCTCCATATAAAACAAAAGTGGCATTACATACACAAACTGAAACAGACATTTAAAGGTTTAAAATCCTGAAGAAACATCTCTTTTTCAGGTTAAGTTAATTTTGTAAAAATCCAAATAACTTTACAGATCTTTATTGTAAAGGGTTTAAACAATGATTTCCATGCTTGTTCAATGAACCATAAACAATTAATGAACATGCACATGCGGAACAGTCGTTAAGACTAACAGCTTACTGACGGTAGGCAATTAAGGTCAGTTAATTGTCAATAAAAAACTTAGGACACTAAAGAGACCTTTCTACTGACTGAAAAACACCAAATGAAAGATGCCCGGGGTCCCTGCTCATCTGCGTGAATGTGCGTTAGTCATGCTGCATGGAGGCATGATGACTGCAGATGTGGCCAGGGCAATAAATTGCAATGTCTGTACAGTGAGATCCATAAGACAGTGCTACAGGGGGACAGGAAGGACAGCTGATCATCCTCGAAGTGGCAGACCATGTTTAACAACACCTGCATTGGATCGGTATATCCGAATATCACACCTGCGGAACAGGTACAGGATAGCAACAACAACTGCCTGAGTTACACCAGGAACGCACAATCCCTCCATCAGTGCTTAGACTCTCCGGTATAGGCTGAGAGAGGCTGGACTGAGGGCTTGTAGTCCTGTTGTAAGGCAGGTCCTTACCAGATATCAGAGACAACAATGTCTCCTGTGGGCACAAACCCATCTTTGCTAGACCAGACAGGACTGGCAAAAAGAGCTCTTCACTGATGAGTCGCGGTTTTGTCTCAACAGGGGTGACGGTTGGACTCGCGTTTATCGTCAAAGGAATGAGCGTTACACCGAGGCCTTTACTCTGGAGCGGGATTGATTTGGAGATGGAGGGTCTGTCATGATCTGGGGCGGTAAAATGGTCTGCACTAATATAGAGCCTTCATAACCTTAGCGGTATTCAAAGGGCTTTACACCACGTCCCATTCACCCACTAATGACGGCAGAGCTGCCATGCAAGGCGCTAGCCTGCCATTGGCAGCAACTTGGGATTCAGTGTCTTGTCCAAGGACGCTTTGACATGTGGAGTCGTGTGGGCCGGGAATCAAACCACCAACCCTGCGATTAGATTAGACAAGCTGCTCTACCACCTGAGCCACAGCTGCCCCATCATCATCATCACAGCATCATCAGACTGAGCTTGTTGTATTTGCAGGCAATCTCAACGCTGTGCAATACAGGGAAGACATCTTCCTCCCTCATGTGGTACCCTTCTTGGAGGCTCAAACAGTCATGACCCTCCAGTATGACAATGCCACCAGCCATACTGCTCGTTCTGTGCATGATTTCCTGCAAGACAGGAATGTCAGTGTTCTGCCATGGCCAGCGAAGAGCCTGGATCTCAATACCATTGAGCACATCTGGGAACTGTTGGATCAGAGGGTGAGGGCTAGGGCCATTCCCCCAGAAATGTCCGGGAACTTACCAGTGCTTTGCTGGAGAAGTGGGGTAACATCTCACAGCAAGAACTGGCAAATCTAGTGCAGTAGCCTACATAAGGAGGCGATGCACTGCAGTACTTAATAAAGCTGGTGGCCATGCCAGATACTGACTGTTACTTTTGATTTTGACCCCCCCCCCCCATCCCATATATACACACATATACAGTGGATATAAAAAGTCTACACACCCCTGTTAAAATGCCATGTTTTTGTGATGTAAAAGAATATGACAAAGATAAATCATGTCAGAACTTTTCTCACTTTTAATGTGACCTATAATGGGAACAATTCATTTGAAAAACAAACTGAAATGTTTTGGGGGGGAAAATGACAATTAAAAACCTGGTTGCATAAGTGTGCATACCCTCTTATAACTGGGGATGTGGCTGTGTTCAGAATTAACCAATCACATACAAACTCATGTTAAATAGAAGTCATTACACACCTGCCATCATTTAAAGTGACTCTGATTAATCACAAATAAAGTTCAGCTGTTCTAGTAGGATTTTCCTGAGATTGCGTGGTGCACGAGACTCTTCGACACAAAGGCGGTTGGTGACGGCTGGATTGTGACTGGAGCACTGATGGTAGGAAGTAGCGTGGACTCCGGAAGCGATCCGGAAATGGAGGATGAAATGGCGGATGTGGATAAAGAAGGAAATGCAAGTAATGAATGGAAGGTGGTAGAAGCTAGGAAAAGAAAGAAAAGTTGGGGGCAAATATCAGAAACGGATAGTGAGAAGGTATATCAACAGGTAAGAAGGAGGAAAGAGGAATATAAGGTGTTGTTGAAGTTTATGTCAGAATCTGTAAACATCATCAGCCCTTTGAAATTAACTAAAGCACTGAAAGAAATATTAGGGACGACTGAAAGTGTTAAGACCTTAAGGGATGGTAAAATGTTGCTGTTTTGTAAGGTAGGACAGAAAGTAGGACAGAAAGAATTAAAATTATTATCAGAGCTGCTGAAAAGTACTTGGAATTAGTGGATGTTAATGTTGATATGATAAACGAAAGGCTTAAGATGCAAACAGCAAACAGTCAGACAGTAAATAGTCAGGCAGCATGTGGTGGTTCATAATGGTATTTACGATCCTGCAATGGAATGCAAGAAGTTTAATTGCTAACGGACAAGAATTTAAGAAATTCATAACAAATCAAGAAAATTATCCTGACATTATATGCGTACAAGAAATATGGCTAAAACCACAAATGCATGGATACAATACTATTAGAAGAGATAGACATAAAGGAAATGGTGGTGGGAAGCTTCCAAAGCATCAGAGGGAAATCATTGTTGAAAGATATCAGTCAGGAGAAGGGTACAAAAGAATTTCTAAAGCATTAGATATACCATGGAACACAGTGAAGACAGTTATCATCAAGTGGAGAAAATATGTTATGGTCTGATGAATCCAAGGTTGAACTTTTTGGCCATAATTCCAAAAGGGTTTGGTGCAAAAACAACACTGCACATCACCCAAAGAACACCATACCCACAGTGAAGCATGGGGGTGGTAGCATCATGCTTTGGGGCTGTTTTTCTTCAGCCTTAGTCAGGGTGGAGGGAATTATGAACAGTTCCAAATACCAGGCAATTTTGGCACAAAACCTTCAGGTCTCCGTTAGAAAGCTGAAGATAAAGAGGTAGTTCACCTTTCAGCACGACAACGACCCAAAGCACACATCCAACACTGACATGATTTATCTTTGTCTCATTCTTTTACATCACAAGAACCCGGCATTTTAACAGGGGTGTGTAGACTTTTTATATCCACTGTATATATGTGTGTATATATAGTCCTATTGTGTATTTATATATATACTTTATTTTCTATTCACTTTTTATTTTTATTATTGCCTCTGTCTTGTTGCTGTATCATTTGTGCACTGGAAGCTCCTGTCACAAAAACAAATTCCTTGTAGAGTATGTGTAAGCATACTTGACAATCAAGCTGATTCTCATTTTTGTCTTCGAAGGTCTTCTGAGGAATTTTTTTTTAAATGTATGCACAAGCGTTAAATTGGTTTCTTGTTTTTATCAACTCAGGAAGTTTTTTTTAAGCTACATAAAAATGAAGTTACATCAAATGATAACCCTTCAAATGATGAAGGGTTTACTCTTCTTCATGCTGAAAATCTGAATTAAAATTCTGAAGTTTTAAACATTTGTATTTGGTATCAAGAAATTAGACTCATTACAGTCACAGACCTGCCAACCATGGGAAAATATTTTGAGTATCACAATAGTGTAACACTAAGTTCACATGCTTTTGCACTTTACTTTGCACATGGTAATTTCCCTACTCACCACCATTTCATCAAGTTATTCAACATATAAATCGGCCATGAAGAAAACAATACAATCATATATTCTTGAGAAGAACTCTTTTAATATTATACAAACTTGCACTGGGCTATATAAAAATATACAGTGAAAGTCAAAAGATTCAGTATACCTGCTTAAAACCATTTTTTTTTTGACGATGAATATTTGAATACGATGAAACACACCATTTTTATGTGTGCTTAAACTGATAACCATACGTGAACTGCATTCAGTTATTTAATAAAATGGAAAAATTATATATATTGTAATATATGTTTTCATTTTAAAGTATTTACAGAAACTTGTGTTGTAATAAAAATAAAAATAAAACACCGTAAACACTGTCAATTATGAATAAAACCCAAGTTTCTGTTCAAGATTTCCATTTAATTTAATAATTAAATAATTGAATCAGCTTATATAAACACATATTATAGGCCTAATGGAAAAATAGGTAGCCTATTCAATTAAAAAATATATATATATAGGAATGTAGGACTTTGTAAATAGATGTTTGGCCACATTATTACCCGAAGCTCCTTGGACGTCAAAATCGTAATTGCACAATGGGCAAAATGCTTGATTTGGCAGTTTTGAGGGAAATAAGGCACGGCCATTGTTCCTGATTCTTTGTGAGGAACTTTCGCTTCTTTTTAGGTCCGTTTCTCTCTCTTCCGGTCAGTGTCCTCCTCATCTGACGTCATAATTATTTTAACTGCAAGGCACACACACCTCCCGGTAACTTTCTAGGTAATGTTATTTATGCAGCACATGTGCTCGCTTTTTTTTCATCCTGACACGATCTGCTCCTCTCATTACGGTGACTGGTTTGGCACCTATAATAATTATGAATACAGTACTATTGTTAAATGAGGCTTAACAATCTGTGACACACGGACCATATAATTTAACGTTACATTACCATCTTTAATGCCTGATGAACAAGCAAGCTAGCTTGCAAATTACATAACGTTAAGTTAACGTTATTAGCATTAAATATTTTCCCAAGTTTGAAAGGACTGCGTTAAGTTCACTGATTCTTGAGACAAAACACGTCCTGCAATTGTAACTGCTATTAGGTTTAAAAATGAAAATATTTTAAATTGTAGATGTTATGAGAGATTAATAATAGAATGTATTTAAAACAATTTGCCCCATCAAATTCATTTAATGATTATTATATCAAATTTATGGAACTTATTGTCTTCTCACTACATCTAAAACAGTGTGTCCACAGAGAAGGGTTCAATCATTCATATGCAATAAAATGGATACAAATGTGTTTTTAATTATTAAAAAGAACTTGTTAAATCAAAAGCAACTCTTAATAATATCTCATATCAGAGCAAGGTTGTTTTTCAACAGCACATGCATGTTTCATAAGGTTTCAAAGTTGTGTCCCCACTTTTTGTCAACACCGTCAGACATTCATTAAAATGTAAAATAAAATCAGCACTATCAGGGGCTGCTGTCACTCTGAAAGACCCCACCTCCCACCTCTGCAGAGTGCATCAATGTCAGACAGGCTCTGGTAACTTTTATAGTTTTAGAATATTTTAAATCTTAATGTTAATATTTCCTGTGTCACAACCATGATATGTCAACATCCTCTACCAATTTCTGAGGAAATTATTTGAAATGTTTAGATCATTTTAATCTCCTGAAGTTGGTTCTATTAGCATCTAGCATCAATAGAAAAAACTAAATTGCTACTACATGAACTCCATTTGTTTTGTGAAAGAAATGCCTAATGTGTCAACACCATCAGATGTCAACTCCATCAGATATTTTGTCTGATGGTGGTGACGGGCCAGTGACGGAGTTGACTTTCAATGTTAAGTCGTCATGTTTTTGTAGTTATCAAGTACATTTTAATTATATGAAATATAGAAATAGTGTTTAGTTTTTCTAATAATGTATAAATACTAAATATGTGGCATGACAGCATATATTGCTTTTTTGGATTGATAGTCATCAACTCTAGCTGAGTTAGGGTTGAGGGAAGACACACTCCCCCTCTAGCATAGTATAGGCAAATATGATTAAAGATATTCAGAGTGCTGTTGTGTGTTTCAGTCCAGCTTGGCTAGGCAGCATCTCTCATTGGAGGAGCATAGAGGGAGGAACAGATAGACTCAAAAAAAGCGAAGGGAGAAAATCAGTACACAGCCAGAATTAAAAGAGGAATATCTAAGACAGGAGAGACAAAGGTGGAAACAGACAGTTGAGGAAGGAAAAATAAAGCAAATCAAAGAGATAGAGAACAGAGGAAAAGGAGAAAGAACTGGAAGCATAGCCAGAGAAAATCAAGAGTGGAAAGACAGACAGACACTCAACCATTGGAAACACCCCCCAGATAGTCCATCAAATTACTTGAATGAGACACCACAGAAGAGCAGGCAGGCTGCTGCAGGGAAAAGAGAAAGTCAAATCAAGGCAGATACTGTACATTCTAGAGAACTTCAAAAATTCAGAAAGGCCCAAAAAGAGAACCACAAATTAAGAAAGCAGATATGGCGCATAAAACAGAAAACAACACACAAGAGCACACAATGTGAATTGCCAAGAATCACCAGAGAGAAAATGATACGCGATAGAAATTTAAGCTCCCCTTCAGTAAAGAATGCTCTCCTGTTCCACAATGTTCTAATGAAAGAATTCAACGAAGGAAAACAGTCACCACTTCAGAGATCTCATGCAAAATCTAAGAACCTTCTTTTGTCAGGGAGGATTCTTAAAAAATACAGGCTGCTATACAAAATGAGGCAATCTGACATACAAAACACTAAGGCCAAAGAAATCCAGAGTCAGAAGGTCCACATACCTTCAAACAATCACACAAACAGTCCAAAACTTATTTTGTAATTCTGCACGTATGACCATTGACAAACAAGACACAATTACATGAAAAAAGAAAAAGCATTACAGACACAATGATTAACCTCCACAAAAAGTTGACCAAGCAACACCCAGACGTTAGTCTGAGTTATTCATCTTTCTGCACTCTTCGCCCCTTCTATGTCACAGCACCCAAACTGTCTGATCCAAAGACCTGTCAGTGCCAATACCATGAAAATGCAAAGATGATGCTTGAGGTCTTGAGAGAACATGGGGTTACTCAGAGTAGCAAGCTTAAGGATAGTTTTTAGCTTATTTGTTGCAAGTGAAGCATGTCTCCTGCACGTTTGTACTCGATGTCTTCACAAAAGCACACCTATTGCAGCACAGCAAGAGCTGATCAATGATGAGTGGCAGCAGTGGGAATGGGTAAAGGACCAAGTGGCAGGCGAATCTCACTACAACACTACACTTGTGAAGCATACTGGGACCATAGCAGAACTCATACGGCTGTATGAACACCTATTGCGCAATGAGACAACAACACGTGTGTTTGGTTAAAAATCAGTCCAGAGAATACAGGAAGATGATAGACAACTGTGATGAAAACAGTATAATCATGAATGTTGACTTCACAGAAGCATGGAAATGCAAAGATAGCTCTGAAGTACAGTCATGCCATTTTGATCTAAACCTCCCTCAACTCAATCTGCACACTGGCATGTACTACACAAAAGATGAAAAGGTTGGCTTTCGCACTGTGTCGGAATCCAAGCATCAGGATGCTGCCTCAACTTGGGCATACATGGATCCTGTCCTCAAAACAATAAGAGACAAGTTTCCTGGTGCTCACATCATCCACTTTTGGTCTGATGGCCCTAGCAAACAATATAAAAACAAGAAAAATGTCTCTCTTCTATGTGATGTCCCTTTAAGGTTCGGATTCCAAAGAGCAACTTGGAACTTCTTTGCAACTTCTCATGGCAAAGGAGCACCAGACAGCATCGGAGAGATGGTCAAAAGAACTGCAGATAGTCTCCTTCTGCAAGGGAATGATATTGCAAGTGGGAAAACATTCTATGACATGGTGGGGAAAAGTCTTACCAACATCCAACTCCAATGTCAAAGATGAAGAAATGATGCGCTATGATGAACTCATTCAACCCATGAAACCTGTTTTCGGAACAGCGAAAAGTTAATCAGGTTATTCCTGAGGGGAAGAAGATCTCTTGCAGATCATTGTCTTGCTTTTGCTGTGAACTGAAGATTTGTCAGTGTTTCACTCCAGCCATGTTTGATCTCAATGAGCATGTAAAAGTGATGAATTCGAAAAGGCATGCTGAGATCACAGGTGGTAGCAGTGCTACTGCTCAAACATTGCAAAGAGGACCTGTTGCCATGCTAATGGAGGAAATGGAGCAGGACAGCGACGAAGTTCCAGAAGGAGTTCACACAAAGATAGTGGCAAATCACATTAACGTTTTTTTGAGATGAGATAAAATATCTATAGATCATTTGTGTTCCAGTGATAAATATCAAAATACTTAAATGTGAATCTTGATTAAAACGTTTATAAACAATAACATAGTCAAAGTTTTGTTTGTTTTAATGCAGTAATTGATTGATTCAATGTATTTGATAGTTAAAATGACTACAAATTCAGGTTTTTGTCATCACTGTCAGATATGCGTCAACTCTGTCAGGTCTATGTCACCTCCGTCAGATGAATATTTTGATAATATTTCATTATGATATTTCATATTTGCTGAGGAATTGTTGGTCATATGTGAAAATGTAATCTGTCTTCTAACATGAGAATGTGTTTTCAAATCTTAAAAACATCTTGACTGCTGTTAAAGTTAAAATTCTATTACACATCCCAATTAAAAAAACAGATGGATATCTATATAAAATACACTCACCTAAAGGATTATTAGGAACACCATACTAATACTGTGTTTGATCCCCTTTCGCCTTCAGAACTGCCTTAATTCTACGTGGCATTGATTCAACAAGGTGCTGAAAGCATTCTTTAGAAATGTTGGCCCATATTGATAGGATAGCATCTTGCAGTTGATGGAGATTTGTGGGATGCACATCCAGGGCACGAAGCTCCCGTTCCACCACATCCCAAAGATGCTCTATTGGGTTGAGATCTGGTGACTGTGGGGGCCATTTTAATCCGTGTATCATTCGTTCTTTTCATATTCAATTGAGATTCCAAAATCGGAAAATGAAAAAACGGTTTGTTATTTCGTTATTCGTTTATAAATGTGATACCAAAAAACAAATAACGGGTCATTTTTCGTACTTTTGATTTAATGCTCAGATCAAAAAGAGGAAATTAAACAAAGGGTCACGGACAGATTTTGATATTTAATTTGTTCGATCTGTGTGAACCGGAAGTTATCTTCATGTGTTGCACTTGTAAGTTTGCCGCAATTTTGCAAAGAGTTAAAAGAAGCCTGAAAAACCTCAATCTTGCAGTGATTGACTCAGTATTTTTTGAGTAATTGCGTATCGACACCATGGCCGCACTGGAAGCATTTGCTGATTTAATTAAAGACTTATTTGAAACTGTCAAGACACAGAGATTTCCACTACGCTGCAGAAGATGGGTATCCAGCGATGTTCTGAAATGATTGTGAGAAGATTCTGTGTTCAGCACAACCTTAGGCGAAAAAGACATGTATCGGACACAGAACTGGAGAGGGCTGTGGTTGGATCAATATATGAAGTAAGATTTTTATTTAGGTTTTCACATTTTATATCCTGCTCGTCTTTCAAATGTTGTAGCTAGCTGTATTTTTTCTTAACAGACAGGCCCGTCTTATGGCCGCAAGTTAATGACTGGCTATCTGTCTTCAATGGGAGTCCGTGCAGGAGAATGTCGAGTTGGGAAAATCCTCAGAGAGATTCATCAGCCATACCACGAATTCCGACGCCAGGTAGGCTAAGTCATATGCTAAGAATCAAGTAACGTTAGGCCTACAGGATATTGTTATGTGGTCTAATAATAATAGTAGTAATAATATTAATAGCACCGATCAACCATGACATAATGACCACCTGCCAGTGTTGGGAGTAACGCGTTACAAAAGTAACGCAAATACAGTAGGCCTAATTTATTGCTTTTTGCTGTTAACGCAATTTTGCTGTAAGTTATATATAACTTGCAGTACAAAATTAAAATCTGTAATATTATACCCCATTACAATCTCAGTAACGCGCATTACAATATCAAGTCAAGTCACCTTTATTTATATAGCACTTTTTACAATACAGATTGTTTCAAAGCAGCTTTACAGAGATAACAGGAACATAATGTTGTAATAATATTTATAAATATAAAATGAAATGTTGCCAACTAAGCAAGCCAAAAGCTAATGGCCACAAAGGCAAAGAAAGGCGAAAAAGGCAACAGTAACAAGGAACCAAAACTCCATCAGTGACAGAATGGAGAAAAACCTTGGGAGAACCCAGGCTCAATCAGGGGGCTAGTTCTTCATTTGGCCAACAAACGGCCTACAATGCATTTTAACATGAAATTAAGTGCTGTTTTTTTTAAATATAGGTATAATTCACAAACACTGAGAAACATTTCGGCACCCATTTTTCCGGCTTCTAACATATCAGCTATGAGGACATGATGTTTACTTGCTGCCTAATATATCCATGGTAACAAGATAATCCGTGTTATTTACTTTACCTGTCAGTGGTCATAATGTTATGGCTGATTGGTGTAGATAATCTTTAGAAAAGCTTAAATATATTTAGGAGTTGAACTTAAAAAACTAGAATAATATAACCAGCCCATGCACATAATAATTTATTTGTTGTAAAAATGTTTCGTGAATATTTTGGGCTCATGTGACAAAGAGCTGCATTAATCAAAATAAAAAAAAATTCTTCAGGGTGCTCGTAATCTAAATCCCATCCCGTATAATGCTGAATATATGGGCCATAAAATTCACCTGGAACAAAACGAGAAGCTTGTGATGTTCGGAGTGACACATGTTGTGGCGGTTGATGGCTACAGCAGCAAAATTGTTGCCAATGCCACCATGCCAGTGAAAAACAACCTTGTGATTTATGAGGAAGTTTACAGGTGAATACATTCAGAACCAGTGTTATTGTCATAATAGTTTCTGTTCAATGTATATTCTCTTTTCATTTTATGTAATTTTCATTATTGGATAAGTCAAGTTCAGTGCAGCCCTTTGCACATGTACACATTATTTTATCCCAGATCTGCAGTGGTTAACCATGGGATGTGGGACCAAGTCAGGCTTGACCATGGCAGGGAGTTTTACATGTGCTTGTACATGCAAGAGTTGCTGCCAAGACATAGACACAACCCTAGCAGGCCACCATACCTTCAAACAACATCAAAAAGGGTGAGGTTTTTGTAATACGGACAAACAGTACAACTAATATAATCAAAGATAGTAAAGAAAGAAAGACTCTGGCCATTTACTCTTCTAACATATAAGGAGTGAAAAAGTTTAAAATGGGAATTAATTTCCCAAACTAATCTTTAACCTATTACTTTTCATACCATCTAAAATCATGTTTGTGTTCCAACAGACTCTTCGAGTGGAAAGGATTTGGCCCAAGGTGAACAATCGCGTGAACTACCCATTGAAACACGCCCTGGTACACCTGCTTGACCAAGAAGTCCTCAACATGGAGGACAATATGACTAAATTCTGCATTTCAAACCTGACATGTCAAATTGGACTAGGCAGAGTGGTGCAATCGTGGAATGCACACAGGATCCCAGGTATGCTAAACTGAGTATGTACAACAATTTGAAGCAGTTATTTTTTCAAACTCCAACCACATACAGCATAAATGGCATTGCTTTGTTAGTTATTTGTTTCCTTGTTTTAGGCCGTGGGATACCCAATGAACAGCAGGTGGCTGTCCAGCTAAAATCTCTGAAGAGCTGCTGCCCAATGCCTCTGTTGTGGCAAACATGTATGAGCAAGATTTTGGATCCTCGCTGACTTGGGAGTCAGTTTTTGGAACTGACCCATTTTCATCTGAGGAGGATAGATGTCATGCAGAACAAGACTTTGCAGACACCTACCCTGACATGTCTCTTCTTTTTAATCATGTAGTAAACAATGACTATACACCTTTCCAAGATGCCTTGTTGCACCTCATAAATGTCACCCAAAGATATGTTTGAAAAAAGTAACTGAAATGCTGTGGTGTTTAGTAGCTAGGACATAAGACTGTTATGCTACAGTGCTGATTCAAAGTTTGTCAACCCTTTATGCAATTATAGTTTTTATATAAAATCTTTGTTGCCCTCCACACTGTTGGAATCGACTATTGATCGGTCTCTGTATGTTTTGTTCTTTACTTCATAAAACTGTAATCAGTCTGCATACAGCTTCTATTGATACTCTTCTCTAAATTGTTGCACTTTTTACTGTATGTTTTGTGAGAGCACCCTGGATAACCCTGCTCTTAAAAAAAACCTAGGCATACAGATTGTTATAAAAATCGTATGTAACTGCCACTGTGCGCCCAAGTTGTCAGTTGAATAATTTGACAAATAAACCTTTGCTTTAAACTCTGTTGTATTGAACTCTTTTAGGTGAAATAAAATATTGCATACAATGACAAAGTATTGCACTAGTATTGCACGGAGATAGCGCACGTGCCTGTACTCTCACACACACCCCTGCACTCGGCACTCAATACGGCTGCTCAGAGCGCACCTGCGCCTCTGAGAGCCGTAGACTCTGTGTTAGCACAAAGCGATTTGCCGGTGGGGCCCATACGTCACTGCGACACGCCCCCAGCCAGCATTCAGCCCATATCTGTGCGAGCAGAAGCCTGGGAAAAAATCCCCGACATGCCGAAATGGGTTTTGAACATAATAAAACACGGATACTCACATCAGTTCGCTCGCAGACCACCCCGCTTTTCAGCGGTGGTCGAGACGAAAGTGAGAAAAGATGTGTCACATGTTCTACGCACCGAGGTGCTCAAACTGATAGAGAAGGGCGCTATAGAAACTGTTCCTCCCTCTTTGAGCGAGGCGGGTTTTTACAGCCGCTATTTTCTCGTCCGAAAAGGACGGTGGCCTTCGCCCCATCCTGGATCTCAGACATCTGAACAAAGCTTTAATGATTCGCTCGTTCAGAATGTTAACAACCAAACATATCCTCGCGCAAGTTCAGCCCGGGATTGGTTTCTATCAGTGGAATTGAAAGACGCTTACTTTCACATTCCGATAGCGCCTCATCACAGGCCCTTTCTGAGATTCAGCTTTGAGGGACAGTCATACCAGTACACAGTACTACCATTCGGCCTATCATTGGCCCCCCGTACATTCACGAAATGTATGGACGCGGCACTTTCCCCCCTGAGACAGCGGGGAGTGCGAATACTGAATTACCTCGACGATTGGCTAATCATAGCACAATCAGAGCACCAGTTAATGACGCACAGATCTTGGATTATCAGCCATCTAGAATGCCTGGGTCTGAGAATCAATTTTGCAAAGAGCGTGCTATCCCCCAGCCAGAATATCTCTTTTCTGGGAATAGTGCTAGACTCAGTGCAGATGACAGCGCGCCTCTCATCAGAGCGCACGCTCTCTATTCGACGCCTTGCAACATCGTTCAGAACGGGCACGCACGCCCCATCAAACGATTTCAAAGAATGCTCGGTCTCATGGCCTCGGCATCAGCTGTACTCCAGCTAGGATTGTTGCACATGCGTCCTCTCCAGCGCTGGCTCAAGAGCCGTGTCCCCACTCACGCGTGGCGCTCGGGCCACTTTTTGATCAGAGCGAATCACGGCTGTATAAAAGCCCTGACGCCCTGGAAAGCCATCAACTGGTATCAAACCGGCGTGAGTCTGGGCGTGAGTACGCGGAGAAAAATGATCATGACAGATGCCTCCAAAATAGGATGGGGGGCCCTTTACGCGGGCAGGCCTGTCTCCGGGTTTTGGTCAAACCCGGAAAAGCGCCTACACATAAACTGTCTGGAAATGAAAGCGGTCACCTTGGCTCTCAGAGCCCTGCTTCCGTACCTAAATAACTAACACGTCCTGGTCCGAACGGACAACATGACGGTAGTTTCGTATATAAATCGCCAAGGTGGACTCAGGTCGAGCTCCCTGCACTCTATGGCCAGGGAGCTCATCCTATGGTCACAACACCACCTGCGCTCGCTAAGGGCAGCGCACGTGCCAGGTGTCCTGAACCAAGGAGCGTACATGCTATGCAGAGACAAGGTTCTCCCAGGAGAATGGTCTCTCCACCCTCTGACGGTTCAGTGGTTATGGCAAACCTTTGGCGAGGCAGAGGTCGACCTCTTCGCCTCCAAGGAAAACGCGCACTGCCCTCTCTTCTTCTCAAAAGCACGGACGCTTCGCCCAAGTTTGGCCGAGCCGCCCCTTGTATGCTTTTCCCCGATCGCGATGCTACCTCAGGTCATCAGTCGGATCAGGGAGGTGAAATGTGCAGTGCTCCTGGTAGCCCCACTCTGGAAAAACCAGGCGTGGTTTCCAGAACTGATACAGATGATGCAATCTGCCCCATGGCCGATTCCGCTGAGGCAAGACCTCCTCGGACAGGCCAGCGGGATGATTCTTCATCCCGCCCGATCTGTGGGCCCTCCATGCATGGCTCCTCAGCGGGTTCCCGAGAACCTCCCCAGTGGAGTTTTGAGAACCATTACTGAGGCGCGGCGCCCTCTACGAGCGCTTGTATGCCCGAAAGTGGAAAGTGTTCAGTGACTGGTGTGATACCAAGAGTTTGAACCCCAAAGCGTCGCGAGATACCAAGTGTACTCGCCTTTTGCAGGAGCTGCTGGAGGCGGGCCGCACACCCTCCACGCTCAAAGTCTATGTGGCTGCCATAGCGGCGTCACACAATCCTGATAAAGGACATTCATTAGGGAAAAACGATCTGATCGTTCGTTTCCTAAGAGGCCTAGGAGGATGAACCCTCCTCGCCCACCTTCAGTGCCGATCTGGGACCTGGCCACGGTCCTGGGCGCACTCAAGGGTGCCCGTTCGAACCTCTCCGAACCGTGCACCTTAAGCAGCTCTCGCTCAAAACCGCGCTCTTGCTGGCTTCGCTTCAGTTAAAAGAGTGGGCGACCTGCACGCGCTGTCATCAAGCGCTGCTTGCCTGGAATTTGGACCTAACGACTGCAGAGTTGTCCTTAGGCCAAAGCACGGGTATATTCCTAAAGTGCTCTCTACACCCTTCAGAGCACAGGTGATATCTCTGGCAGCGCTATCGTCCCCAGCAGATGAAGGCGACGCAAATTTACTCTGCCCGGTCAGGGCGCTCAAAGTATATTTGGAACGTTCTGCCCTGTTCAGACAGACGGAACAATTATTCGTATGCTTTGGCGGCCGAACTAAGGGTCTCACTGTCTCAAAGCAAAGAATATCAGCTGGATAGTGGATGCTATAGCGCTGGCTTATGAAGCCAAGGGCCTTCAATGCCCCTTAGGCATCAGAGCTCACTCTACAAGGAGCATGGCCTCCTCGTGGGCGTGGTCGAGTGGGATACCCATTGAAGATATTTGTGTGGCGGCAGGCTGGGCCTCGCTTCGACATTTATCAGGTTTTATAACCTACAGGTCCCCTCATTGCATTCCAACATTCTATCAGCCTGACTATAGAATGGAATAGAGTGTGTGTATGCTGGGCATCACCTCCTCCCTTATAAGGTCCGTCTCTGACCGACTTAGAGGATTTATTATGCGTACCAGTACATAAAAAGCTTAGTACATAAGATGTGTGCTTGTGTTTGTACAAAGAGCCGCCTTGGGCAAGGGCGCTCTGTAATATCCCAGTATATAGCTCGCCGTTGGCGGCTCGGGGAATAATCACTTTGCTTTAAAGCTCAGGCACCTGCCTCTGGTTTTATAGAGCGAAGTCAGCACGCACGGCGTTTTACATGGTGTTCCCATAGCGTAAGCTACTTACGCAATAGGAGAGGCCTCTCGATAGGGAACGACTCGGTTACTAGCGTAACCTCGGTTCCCTGAGAGGAGGGAACGAGTATTGCGTAAGCTGCCGTGCTTGTGCTTGGTCAGTTCGCTTCAGTCGATTGAACCTAAAGGAACTCGTATGACGGGGTGCCCATTATATAGCCTGACTATGCTAATTTCGGCAGGCTCTGAGCGCGCGAACGCGAGGCGCGCGCCCATTGGTCGCGCGTTCAGAGTCGCCCCGTCATTGGTTCGAGCAGTTGCCGCGGCACAGCCAATGACCGAGCTGCCTCGCTCATCGCTGTCTGCTGTGCAGCTGCAATGCGTTTTACATAAAGACTTCAATATTTCTCGAGAAACGGAGTTTTCCCATAGCGTAAGCTACTTATGCAATACTCGTTCCCTCCTCTCAGGGAACCGAGGTTACGCTAGTAACCGAGTCGTTTATGTCTTAAATGGACGTAGTTATGGAAATAGTTGGGGAGAAAATATGCTGCATCAGGAGTCTATTAGATCTGAACTCGGTCTTAAAGGGGAAGCTGTCTATTAAACATGTGACGATTGAGCCATTACTGCGAATCAAACAACAAAAGGCAAAGAGAAAATCACTTACAGCTCTTGAATGAATAACTTCTGCATTAATCTATCTATGATAAACTATGCAGTGTTATTTTACAATTGATTACTTTATTAGATTTCTTTTTAGACCACACCTGAACAGTAATGTTAGTAGACCTTCCTGAAATTAAATCATTGTGCCTATATAACGTTTATATTTGTGTAATATATATATATATATATATATATATATATATATATATATATATATATATATATATAAATAACAAAAAGAACCGTTAAGAATACCGTTAAAGTACCGGATCGATAAGCAGTATCGGTAAGAGTAGTAATACCATTAAAACCTTAACGATACCCATCCCTAGTTATGCCTGTGCTTCTCTTGGATGCTCTGAATATTGGATTACGTGTCTGGATTGCCCCTTAATTAAAGCTGCATTTGGATCTCAACCTTCATGTCTCGGAGCAGTTCGTAACACCTGCTTTGTTTATTTAATATATTTGTTATACATTATTTATACAATATGTTTTTACATTAAACATTTTTAATTTAAGTGTACAAGTTCAGATCGGTCAAGTGTTCAATAAATGTATTTGTTGAGAAATGTTGTCTATCTTAAGTAATTATTTGTGTTACATTTTATCTTTCAAATAAAAGGTTCAAATAAGAGGTTAAAAACAAGCACATATCGGCCAAATTAAATCAGCAGCATTAATCGGCCATCGGCCGACCCGGATTTCAAAAGATCGGCATCGGCCTGAAAAAAACCAATATCGGTCGACCTCTAATTGAAACATGAGCAAAAAAAGAGTTTGCTTAAATTGTAGACTTGACATATGTTACCCAATAACAAACTGAACACAAAGAACAGTAAATCAATGCAATTACATATGATTGGATTCTGTACACAGTGTCACTCCCAGAGTATGCTTCCCAATGCAGCCAATGCATCAGAGAGTCCAGTAAGTCTTTGAATGTTGTTACCAAAATCATCAGCTCGACATTTTGGGCAAAAGGCAGAATTTTTCTGCCACTCTTCAATGCAGATCCTACAGCCAACAAGGCTTTGGCAGCACGATGAAACCATGGGCTCAACCATTGGACCTGCCAATTTAAATCAGAAAACAGTTTCAAAAACTACAGTATTTGATTGAATTGAATTGCTATATTTGGTCTGTGTTCTTCATGGAAAGAGTTAATTAGTTGCACATAGATATGTGTGTGAAGTAGACTAAACATTGGTACTATGGTATGGTACCATCTATTTATTTACTGTATCCACATCTGTGGTTGTCAGAACACCTGACCTGGGATTTTCCATATTTATCTAATTATCAGCAATTGCCATTCATATCTAAATAAGACATTGAAAAGTGTATGTTTTTTTTTTAACAACTTCTGAATTATGGGTAATTACAGGTTTTTAAAGAAAACAATATTTAATAAAAACAAATTACTTTTGCAGACAATACAGGCAAAGGCATCTCTAACAGCAGCTGCTTGGGCCTCAGTCAGGGACAGTGTTGTTCTGCGGTTGGAATTTGCAAACTCCACATCTTCAATTCTATCAAAAACCAGATCGAGGCCTGTATCTTTTCGTCGACTGAAAAACAAGCACAATATACAACAAGCAAATTATATCCAATAAATGCAACAATTTTAACCCTGTCAATAGCTACTATGGTCACTGTAGACATCGTATTGAATAGCCAGATGGTTTTATGCTGTAAGACTGGAAAAAATGAAAGAACTAGTTGTGCCAACTAGGAATGACCACTCCTCGAGTAGACAAAAGACCTTGCTGCAAATTAAC
Source organism: Xyrauchen texanus (assembly GCF_025860055.1). NCBI lineage: Eukaryota > Metazoa > Chordata > Actinopteri > Cypriniformes > Catostomidae > Xyrauchen > Xyrauchen texanus. The sequence continues at coordinate 17,034,830 of NC_068288.1, forward strand.
ATTTGAACTCATTCTAAACTACATTTCATCACTCACCCTCTTTCTCATGCCAAGATCAACTGAAACTCACACAAGAATCTATATGGTTTAATGTGAATAATTATCATTGAATATTATACATATTTAGAATCATTTAAAACGTCTCAGGGTGACTAGTACAAATGTCAAATGTCTTTCCCTGGAACAATTTGTGACTATTTGTAACGGGGCCTATATTGGCATAACATCTTACAGTTACTCCTCGCCTATGAATTTATGAAAACAAACAAATATGCGAATATTATAAAGTGCATTTTCCAAATTAAGTACCTCAGTCTCCTCTTTTTACTAGCTTGCAAGAAGTGTTCTTCCTTCACAGCAAATACTTTCCTTGCATTTTGCTTCCAAAATGCTGATCCTGTATAGAAAATAGTCCATTAATTATGCAAATAGCATGACTCAGGAGATGGGCAGTAACTCCTAATACAAATAAGTTAATTTGAAGCATACAATAAAGGTATCCTGGATTTATATACTATTTCATATTTCTTTCATATAAACAATACAAAGTGTTCAGTCTCCTTCCGAGTCCAAGATTTTGTTCCCCTGGCCGTCAGTGAGGATGCGTGAATCCTCTTGTTCAAGGGCATCATTGACTTTGTAGAGGATGCCCATAACAGAAGCTTCAAATTCTGAAAAACACACAGTCAGCGTTGTGCTAGTCTCCAACTTGCCATCCACAAGTTCAGCGATGAAGATGTTTCTGAATATTGATGATACAAAACATTTATTTTACTCAATTTATATTGTTTAGGATTTATTCCTATGGTACAGCCATCATAACACAGCCTATCAAATGCATCGAGGTGAATTATGCAGATATAGTAGTGACTTGATAGCATAATGTAGCCATTTCATTGAAAGCGCATTCTTCTGCAGATGTCAGATATCAGTGTCAAATATGCTATGTCACACTTGCGAATAAATGTTATTTCTGTTTGTAGTTATGGCTAGCATAACAAGCATATCATTGCTGAAATCGTATTAACATACTCTTTACATTAGTGTGATGGTGAAAGTTTTATTTGGTCACCTTTGGAATGTTTTTGTCAGATTAGCTCTTGGATTTGCTGAAGCCCTTGCAGCAGAACCTGCAACAGCAACTGCAGCGCTGGAAAGGAAAGCGGGTAGGGTTGTGTGTTGCTGGGACACTGCCGGTAGATGAGTCTTCCACGCTGCTTTCGCCGTGCACCTCGTAATGTCCTCTTACTATGAGTTCTAAAGTGCTAAAACGGCCATCAGGCCCAGGAAATATGGCAATGTTGCTGTCATCGGTGATGTAGAGACTGGGCCCATGCACCTTTGCAAATGTAAACAGTGAAGGAAGGGGTTCAGTACAACGTTAGTTATAAAATAAAGTAACGTTAGCTAACAGTTTCGTCAGTGCAATTTTACAGAATAAATAAGACTTATTTTTAGATTAAACTACAGTAAAGGTGATGGTACACAGGGCAACTTTTTGAGCAAAGTTGCTGCAATCTTGCCAAGCGATTGTTACTTGGGCACTTTCCCATTGAAAATGGGCAATACATTTCTATCTGGATAATTTAGATCGCTCGTGGGTCCTGTGTCTCTGGTTGCCCGTTGACGGCAACATTGCTCAAAAAGTTGCCCTGTGTATCATCACCTTAAGTTACCTGGAAGATCCTGCCGATTTTTTCGGTCGTCATGTCGTCTTCTTTGACAGTCACCCGTTTAGTTCCTCTGAACAAGATGAAACTGAAACTCTCCATGATTGATCTCACATTTGAAGGCTAATGTTTGGTTAAACTGAAGAAGTGAATCAAGCTAACGAGACTTCCGGTTCACACAGATCGAACAAATTAAATATCAAAATCAAAATATGTCCGCGACCCTTTGTTTAATTTCCTCTTTTTGATCTGAGCATTAAATCAAAAGTACGAAAAATGACCCGTTATTTGTTTTTTGGTATCACATTTATAAACGAATAACGAAATAACAAACCGTTTTTTCATTTTCCGATTTTGGAATCTCAATTGAATATGAAAAGAACGTATGATACACGGATTCATTTTAGTACAGTGAACTCATTGTCATGTTCAAGAAACCAATTTGAAATGATTCGATCTTTGTGACATGGTGCATTATCCTGCTGGAAGTAGCCATCAAGAGGATGGGTACATGGTGGCCATAAAGGGATGGACATGATCAGAAACAATGCTCAGGTAGGCCGTGGCATTTAAACGATGCCCAATTGGCACTAAGGGGCCTAAAGTGTGCCAAGAAAACATCCCCCACACCATTACACCACCACCACCAGCCTGCACAGTGGTAACAAGGCATGATGGATCCATGTTCTCATTCTGTTTATGCCAAATTCTGACTCTACCATCTGAATGTCTCAACAGAAATCGAGACTCATCAGACCAGGCAACATTTTTCCAGTCTTCAACTGTCCAATTTTGGTGAGCTCTTGCAAATTGTAGCCTCTTTTTCCTATTTGTAGTGGAGATGAGTGGTACCCGGTGGGGTCTTCTGCTGTTGTAGCCCATCCACCTCAAGGTTGTGCGTGTTGTGGCTTCACAAATGCTTTGCTGCATACCTCGGTTGTAATGAGTGGTTATTTCAGGCAAAGTTGCTCTTCTATCAGCTTGAATCAATCGACCCATTCTCCTCTGACCTCTAGCATCAACAAGGCATTTTCACCCACAGGACTGCCGCATACTGGATGTTTTTACCTTTTCACACCATTCTTTGTAAACCCTAGAAATGGTTGTGCGTGAAAATCCCAGTAACTGAGCAGATTGTGAAATACTCAGACCGGCCCATCTGGCACCAACAACCGTGCCACGCTCAAAATTGCTTAAATCACCTTTCTTTCCCATTCTGACATTCAGTTTGGAGTTCAGGAGTTTGTCTTGACCAGGACCACACCCCTAAATGCATTGAAGCAACTGCCATGTGATTGGTTGATTAGATAACTGCATTAATGAGAAATTGAACAGGTGTTCCTAATAATCCTTTAGGTGAGTGTATATATATATATATATATATATATATACATACATATTGAAAGTAACTTTTTTGTGGCCTCTGTCAGCCTTGGTGAAAATAAATGTTTTCTATACTTCTTAAAGGTCTAGCATAATGTGAGTATAAATTAATTTGTGTTTTTGGTGTCTGATGGTGTTGACACAAAATAGAAAAAGAAAAAACACATTTTGATAAAAAATAGAAAAGTTGGGAGGTTGTATTGAAGCGTAGCTCAGTAGCTTAGTACATGTTAGATACATACATGTAGTTTAATTTGTCTAAGCACAAGGTTTTATTTTTTAAATATTGCACCGTTTTGTCCCATGTCTCAAGAATCAGTGAGTTCACAATTTCAACTTTCCAAATCCATCCAGCCTGTTTAATTCGCAAAGGAGTTAAAAGCACCGTCCTCACTTGATGAACCAACCAGACGGAGGAAGAACGAGAGGGATAAAACCTATTTTGTATTACTATCGATTTGCAATCTCTTGATATGATTGACATTATGCATTTGTCAATCATCCCAGCGCTGATTGGTCGAACTCTTCGTCTTTTGCTTTTCGGCAGGCTAGATGCTGCAGTATCTTGCTGTTAGACTTGAGTATGCACAATTTAACAAAAAGGAGTAACCAGCTTTTTGCATAGTTTAGAGTGACAGATCGTACTGCAGTCAAATTAGTTTACAGATGTTTATTCACATTTGCAATGACATAACCCCCCCAGTAAAAAAAAAATACTGTGTGAAAATCAGGTCAATTTAATGGCAATAAATCGCAGATGTGGTGAAAAAAGTATTCTGAATGCCTGGTTTTACACAGGTTTGTATTTTTGTTTGATATTGGTGAATGTTGATATTTGTTCTTGCTTTTCTCCATTTTCCAAGATGCTAAAACAAACAGTTCAATGAATCCATTGAATAAGAGCAAGTGTGAATGCAAATACATGCAGATTGGCCTTTTCAGAGTAATTCACACAGTCGATCTTACCTGCAGCCCAGGATATGCTTTCCACATAAAGCTTCCAAGCCATTGTACCAATTTTATACAGCTGAGAATTATCAAATGAAGCATGTCACAAAAACATTTTAAATTCGACCAAATTACTGGAAAGCTCTTGCATGCAACTAAATCACATCTACTTTAAGTCCTACAGACTGATTATCGCTCACTCTTTTTAACCAAGTGTTCCATGAATAATCTAGAACAGTGGTTCCCAGAACCTCATATGCTTTAAGGTCCAAAAGACCATGACACACTGGGAACTGTACCAAACTTCATTAAATGTTACTTTAACAAATTTTATTTTAGTAAGCACATTTTATCCATTGTTATAGATTTCTCACATCCTTAGATGACAGCGCACACTCTTGCATGCAGGCAGATGGAGAGCGACAGAAATAAATTCCTTATAGTAGTTACTGTTGCTGATGGCATCATGCCTGAAGACTCCACAGTTCAGGAAACACTCACACAAAAAACAAATCAAGAAGAAAATCAAATTAAGTATGTTTTATTACAATGCATATTCCAAAAAATACAGAGACACATTTTTACCCTTGTGCTATTTAACTCCTGAATTAATGGATGCAAAAAGTATATTAATAATAATAAAAATTAAAAAAACACACCATGACAACAATGATCTGAAGCCCTCACCAAGCTGATGTTGGGGACATTAAGTCCAACAGCACAATATGGTGCTGTGAGGGCTTCACTACTAAGATAAAAGCAGAAATATTACTGGGAACTTGCCTTGAGTATGGAGATACTGTTAGGCCAGCGGCTTCAATATATTATGAACCATTGTCTAACATACTGTACTTGTACAACCTGAATGAAACACAATAGGAAGAAAAGCAATATATATATATATATATACATATACATATACATATATATACATATACATATATATATATATATATATATATATTATATATGTCTCAACTGTAACATTGATACTGTTCCGTTATCTTCTGTGTCTTGTTTTTATTTTAAGAGCTGAATCCAAAAACTTGTGTCATGTTACATATAAAATGTCCAGTATGTAGTTTTTCTTCAGCAGTGGGCTTAGAACTCATTGGTTTGGTTACATTAAGCACAAGATGAGAAAAGGTTTAACCTCCAAACCTAGTGGGATGACAGTGCCTTTTCAGTATCGGCTGCCTGGAGACATTAGGGGTGGCCTTATGCCCATGGGGCCCCCAGGTGGGCCAGCTTGGTATGGGGGCAACATTGGGGCGCTCTGTCCAAAAGGAGGCATGCCACCAGCTATATAACCAGGCATGCGCTGAGGAGGACCACCATACTGACCTGAAAGCCAAGATAAATGCACGTCACTAAACTTAAGCATTTTCACTTCTCTAGAAGCAAACTGTATGAAGACAACAAAACATAGTATGATAAACAACCTGGGGTAGTTGGCACGATAAATTGAGGTAAACAAAAAATGTGACAATGCGCATCGTGCAGATTGGACGTTTTATATTTGTAACATTATTTTTGCATCTATTTTATCCATTATGCGCAATGCCCTAAACCAACAGTACGTAACTCTGGCATTCAAATGGAAATCGCTTCATTGCACACAAGGAGCTCTAAAATAAAATTGCACACTAGAAGCCACAGGTGTTGTATGAGTTCGGAAACGGCTAGAACTAAAACTGTAAACCGAATGTTATAAAGGGAGCACCAGAAGCAGGAGAGAGATGCCTTATGAAGCGCAAGAGTCATTTGCTTTGATTGAGCGAGAGAAAATGTAGGTTTAATGATGTTATATTATAGTGATCGACCGATATGGGTTTTTTAATGGTCGATGCCTATCAAAGAGCAGGGTGGCTGATAGAATGCTGATATATCACACCATTTAATATAGTGCATAACAAAAACAGGGGCCCGGGTAACTCAGTGGTAAAAACGCTGGCTACCACCCCTGGAGTTCGCTAGTTCACATTAACAATCGCATTTTCTCAAAAAATACAGAATCAAACCAATTGTATATACAGTGCATAGTGAGTAAGACTGTGAATTTATTTATAGCACACGTGAAGTTCTTTTACTTTGAAGTTGCACCCACGTAATCTCCTGACAGTTTAAACGACCTGGATCGCCTGCTTGGCTTGTTACCCAGTGTCCGTCATGATTTGTGAATCAGAGGAAATTTTTATCCTGATCCTTACATTTTGATTCTGGCCGATAGAATATACACTTCAGAGGAAGATATTATATGAGTACTTAATGGGAAGAAAACACTGGATTTTTCTGTTTGAACGAGATATCTGTATATTTGCAAACAGTATATAATAGAAGTTTTACTGATATTTGCCTTTTATCATTAGAAAAGAATGTTAAAAGTGACAGGGAACTGCTGAGGAGATGCTGATAGAATATGTGCTTTAGAGGTAAATAATTGAGCGCACCACAAGATGCTGGATCTGCTCAAGTTTTGTGACGTTGGTTTATTACATCTGTTTAATGATATGTGCATATTTGCAGATGGTATATACATTAGTTTTATTGATATTTTGCCTTATCATTAGATAAAAGTTACAGAAAACTGTTGAGGAGAGAGAGTGAGAATGACCATTTAAATGACACTGTGTTGCACACCGGTCTGTTGAAAACACTTTCTCTAGAAACTCGTCAATCAATAATTGTTTTGAGGAATGAAGGCTACACAATGCTTGAAATTGCCAAAAAACTGAAGATTTCATACAAATGTGTACACTAAAGTCTTCCATGACAAAGGACAACTGACTCCAACATGGACAGAAAGAGATGTGGAAGGCCAGATGTACAACTTAACAAGAGGATAAGTACATCAGAGTCTCTAGTTTGAGAACTAGATGCCTCGCATGTCCTCAGCTGAGAGCTTCATTGAATTCAACCCACTCAACACCAGTTTCATGTATAACAGTAAAGAGAAGACTCAGAGGTGCAGGCCTTATGGGAAAAATTGCAAAGAAAAACACTTTTGAAATAGAAAAACAAAAAGAAAAGGTTAGAGTGGGCAAAGAAACAGACATTGGACAACAGATAACTGGAAAAGAGTGTTATGGATCTTAACCCCATTGAGCTTTTGTGGGATCAGCTACACTGTAAGGTGCGTGAAAAGTGCCGACAAGACAGCCAAATCTATGGCAAGTGCTACAGGTAGTGTGGGGTGAAATGTCATCCGAGTATCTGCACAAACTGACTGCTTGAATACCAAGTATCTGCAAAGCTGTCATTGCTGCAAGTGGAGGATCTTTTGATGAGAACACTTTGTAGTTTAAGAAGGTAAAATTGTAATAAGTCATTTTTCACAATATTAATGTCCTGACTATGCATTGTGAGCAGTTGAATGCCAATTTGGTGAATAAAAGAACCAATTTCTTTCCATAAGAGCAAAATCTGTACATTATTCCAAACCTTTGGCCACCAGTGTATAAGCTATATATAAAGTGACCCTGCAGAGTTGCGGTAACAACAAACTGCTCTGTGGAAATAAAATGACCTGACCTCAAAGCACCTCCTGAGCTGTCTGAGGTCATATACATCATTCTTACTTACTATTCTTGCACAACATTTTCAGAAGGCTGAAACAAAGAAAGAGTTAGAACCTTTTACATATGCGTGTTCCACGAGACTGCACGCCTCCGAACAAACAGCGTGTCAGACATTCGCATAGACGGATTTTCTGTCATCTGTTCTTAAAAATATAATAGTGTGTTTCTTCAAGCGCGTCTGTGTGTCTAACAGCATTTCTTGTGTCATTCTGAATCAGAGACATCTTACAGTTACCCACCACGCACATTATATTCGCTACCTGCAATTAAACGTCTGACTTTCGATGCATTATTTAGGTTAATTTATCATGAGTCACAAACTCTTCATTAGGCAACTGTTCTTTATTAAAGGCTATTCTATTTGTAAGGCTATTGTACTGATATTGGAAGCTCCATGCATAATGTTTCCACTGGTATAAATTTTCACACCGGTGTTGTTCCTTGTAAAACGGTAACATCTTGTAAAACCGGTAACACCGTACACAGTGGCAACCCTATCCAACAGACAGTATCTTACCATGTATGGAATGCCTCATACCAGGCTGCTGAGGAGGCATAACCTGCTGGGCAGGCATCATTCCTCCCACTGCTCCACCGGGGGAAGCTGAGGCAGCAGCCGCTGCAGACTGTCCAGGCCGAGGGATTAGCCTCTGATACCTAGGCAGCTGAGCCCTTCTCTCTTCCTGAACAGGGACCAAGGCAAAGACAATGTAATTAGAAACTTGCAACAACATAAATACACTTTTGACTGCATGTATTCTCATCAGCTATCAACCAAGTAAACTGAACATCTGATTTTAATTATCATTATCACAATTACTTACTGTCAAAAAAAGAAGTTAGAGCAAAATTCGAGCACTCACCAGCGAGATATCCTCATCAGGGTGCATCAACTTACTGGTAGCACTCAAGGTGGTGAGGGTGGCTGGCTTACTTGTGACCGTGGCAGGGGGCTTAGCCACGTAGGGGGCAGCGTCAGAGGGTGAGGAGGAGGGCTGGGTGTAGGCTGGGAATGTCACTTTAGGAGGGTCAGAGGTGGTTGATGACGGTCCTGATACTGTCTGCTGAGCCTGGAGGAGAGGAAGAGATTGGTGTTCATTTTCAGAACATTTAGCAACAAAAACAAAAGTCTTGCCTAAGTTGGTTTGTGCAACCACAAATCACAAGACACAGCACTGGCGGAAAAAGTTAATAAAAATCTCAATGATGTCCATTTGCCATTGCATAGTAGAAATAGGTACCCAGAGAAATCACACTGTGACAGTCCTAGGCTCTGTATACAACAAAAGTAGCCCATAGACACTCATATTAGCCAATCAGTCAAATTTGGAGGTGGACCTCTGTCAATAGTGCAAGTTTGGTACTCCCACCCCAAACAGTGGAAGACAGGGGCGATGTTTGGAAAACCTCTTTCGAAGCCGTCATTTTTACATTTCCAATTTTAAGTCACTAGTGGCATAGAAATCACTTACAGCAGCTTTAAAATCAACATGCAATGGTATTCAGAATACATTTTCCCTTTCATAATATACAGGTCGAGACTTCATTTTAGTCTTTATATGACAGACGATTAGAGAGAAGAGGTTGAAAAATAAGGCATAATGTCACCCGAAAATGAAAGTCATTGCAAGTTTTAATATTATTACATTGTTGAAAGCTTACAATGACAATTATTTGTAATTGTTCACAAGACCAGAAACATGTATCAAGTAAATGGGGTCAATATTGATTTCAGGTTGAATTTGAAAAAGTGTTCAAATACGAAATGAAAAAGAAAATGCATGCTAGAGGTCGAATGATAGTGGATTTTGCTGCTAACGATAACTAAGGTGGTGGGAAAGGCAGATAACTGATTAATAGTTTTTAAAATGTATTTATAGAATGTAAAAAAAAAAAAAAAGTCCTATTATTTCATAATTATGATAGGGACAGACAAAGATTCCTAAATGAATATAATCCTAGATGCAGTTTATTGTTCAACCAAAATCCACAAAATAACCAGAAAATATGAAGATTTGCTGCATAATGAGTATTAAGTAAGCCCGAAACACACTGAGCACTGACGTAAAAAAAAAAACTATCAACAACTGTCGCTATAGATTTTGCAAATAACGATAGCTCCAAAAAGCAACTATCGGCACCGAATAATAAGTAAAGCCAGTATATTGGTCTACCTCTAAAGTATGCATCAAGTATCAAATCAAAACTATACATTTCCAAACAGCTAAATGCCCACCTAAATATCAGCCACATAAACATACACCACTCCTCTGTATGCAAATGCATATTTACTAACAGCAGAAATAAGCATGTCCGATCTGCATGCTGCATTGCTGTACAGAAAAGCAAACAAACTAGAGCATACTTGTGTAGAGCTAGGGAACAAAGGCTTAGAGGAGGAAGACTGTGTCTCTGCACTGGCAGGAGCGGCACTGGGGCTCGCGACACCAGTCCCCATCTGAAGCATAGAAAAGAGAAAGAATAATAGTAAAATAATCATAATAATGATTTAATAACCTTATCCCTTTGAGTAACCTTACCCCCACTCAACCTGGCAACGTATACTTGGTTATGATTTAGAAAGCCTAGTTTGAAAGACTGTTTATAGTCAGCAACAGCATCTTAAGGAGCTAGATGTTTTGAGAAGCAGACTAGCAATAATACCATTACTGTGCCTTCATTACCCTGTTTTACTCTGATATTAGCTAATGTCTGATACTCTAATGGCAGCTATTAACAAAATAGCGCCAAATATTACACTGTCTACATTCTGCTCAAGTCTTTAATCTTCTCCCTCTTTTTTAAAGGTTGATTTATTCTCAAACAGTGGCTACAGATCCAGGAGTTTGTCTTAGGTCCGTTTCTGTGTTCAGTACCTGCACAGCACTTGGAAAGAGAGGTTTGGATGCAGCCGACAGTGTGACAGGTACAGCTGTTCTACTGGCCATACCAGGAGCTGTAACAGGAGCCGCAGGTGCCATAGGAGGCATGCCGGGCCTTGCAACATGGGATGACATTCCTGTACGAAAGAAAATAATCTCTTAATCAGAACTACTACACCATTTTTACAAGGACAGACAACTGTCCTCAAGCTGATTCAAACAAAACTTAACAGAATAGACTTTTCACACCAACGGCCTCTTTGATTTTTGACGTGAATGACAACAAGCCTGTAAGGGAAAGACACACAGTCTCTTCAATGAGATTTAATGTAATTTAAAGTGTTTTTGGATTGTTCCGCTGACAAAACATTAAAAAAATATATTTTCAAGAACATTTAATGGACAAAAAATCCAGACAACATGAATTGTGAAAAATCAGATGGAATTTAGGAGCTGCAAGTTTACGCTCACAGTCTGGTTTTCATTCACATCAAAAACTAAAGATGCCACTACTGTGAATAAGGTCTATTATCAATCAAAAATATGGACCCATAAACAACTAAAGTAAATATAATAATTCAAAAACGACAAAATTAATTGTGAATAATATTAAATAATTAAATACCAGATACCAAGTACCAACCTGGTGGCATGCCAGGCATCATCTGAGGCATCACTGGACCATGGTGCATCATCCTTCCCATTGGCATCATGCTATGCAAAACAGAACTACAGATAAATCTCACTGGTACATCCTACACTATATTACAATCTACAGTTGCATAGATAAAGGACAAGACCTACCCAGGTGGCATAGCTGGCATTACCGGTGGCATCCCAGGCATCATTGGTGGGACACCAGCCATCATGGGTGGCATGCCTATAAAAAGAGTTATAAATACAGTACTGTGCAAAAGTTTTAGGCACTTGTGAAAAATGCTGCACAGTGAGGATGTCTTCAAAAATAATGACATAAATAGTTTTAATTTATCACTTAATGTCATACAAAGTCCAGTTAACACAAAAAAGCTAAATCAATATTCTGTGTGACCACCCTTGCCTTTAAAACATTACCAATTCTCCTAGGTACTTCTGGGAGAATTCACCACAGTGCTTCTATCTATTTAGGCTGTCTCAATTGCTTCTGTCTCTTTTTGTAATCTCAGACTGACATGATGTTCAGTGGGGGGCTTTGTGGGGACCATGACAACTGATGTAGGGCTCCCTGTTCTTCTCCTCTAATCTTTTCTATTTGCAAAAGGAATGTTTCAGTGTCTAACATTTATATTTCCTATTGACACTCTAAAGCTGAAGATATAAATAACCATCTTAAGACAAATGCTTCTGTGAAACATCTTACGTGCCTAAGACTTTTGCACAGTACTGAATACATCATTATGGCTAGTTATTTAACTATGAAACACTTATGTTTGAGCTGCACTTAGTAAACTGGCGACATACGTGCATAAATGGCAGGAGGTATGCCTTGGGCCCGAGGCCCGGGAGGGATGCCTGCCTGGGTCATGGGGGGCATGTAAGCAGCCGGAGGATGAACAGCAGGCTGCTGAATCGACGAAGGTCCGGCTTCATCATCATCTTCCTCATCAGAGTCATCCTGATTCTGTTTCTTTTTCTGGCCATCTGCTCGGATATCAAAACACATTTTCAGCATTATAACTCTGACATTAAACCATTCTATTGACATTTTATGAACCAATTAATTTATCCAAGCATTATATAATGATACCTGGTGACTTTTGATCAAGTACTCTTCTCCGATCTTGTATGTCTTTTTCTGGAATACCCTCCATGCCATAGATCTCCAGCTCTATGTCTGTTCTCCCTGGTATTGCATTAGGAACCGCATCTATTGTTTCTTTGTGCACCTTTAAGAAAACAGATTTAACACTCAACACTACTTCAAAACATAACAAATAAGTGTGAAAAGACAAAACCATTAAGACAACCCATACCTGCATACAGTGTATGGCTAATCCAGGCCCTGTGTAGAGTTTCTTGTGACATATATGACATTTGAAATGTTTGGCTTTCTGGTGCTGAATGAGAATCTTTTCGTCATCAAAATCTCTGTTGCAGTACCTTAAGATTTTGTTAAGACTTATATTCAAAAGGAAAAATAAACATGCAGAAAACAATGGTTAGGATTAAAGGAAGTTAACCCTAAAAAGAACATTCATCACTTAATCACCCTCATGCCATCCCAGATGCGTATGACTTTGTCTTTTGCAGAACACAAAGATTTTTACAAGAATATCTCAGCTCTGTAGACTCTCACAATGCAAGTGAAGTCTTTGAAGCTGCAAATAAAGAGAGAATAAAAGTAATTAATACGCCTACAGTGGTTAAATGGAAGTCTTCAGAAGCAATATGATAGGTGTGGGTGAGAAAAAAAAATCTATATTTAAGCCCCTTTTTACTATAAATCTCCCCTATCACATTCACAATCTTTTTTCTTTGTTTTTTGACAATTCATAATCTTTGTGCATATCGCCACCCATAGGTCAGGCTGGTCAAAGGTGGAGATTTCAGTACAGTCAGGATTAAACAGTGATCTTTTTTTTTTTTTTTTTACCCACACCTATCAAATGGCTTCTGAAGACATGGATTTAACCACTGGAGTCTTATGGATTACTTTTATGCTGCCCATTTACATTTTTGGAACTTCAAAGTTCTGGTCACCATTCACTAAAGAGCCAAGATATTAGTCTAAAATATTCATGTGTTCTGCAGAAGAAAGTCATACACATTTGGGGATGGCACGAGGGTGAGTACATGATGAGAGAATTTTCCTTGTGGTTAAACTATTCCATGAAATTTAAATGGATTATAGAAATGGAAACGTGCTGATGCTACAGTATGTTTAACGGTAGTAACGTTAATATGGTAAATTATGTTGTATGTGCGGTAGTAAACATTATTTTAGCTACAACCTTCATTTGAATCAGACCCATGTCTGTAATAACATTAAAAATTTATCATTTTCGAATGGCGTCCCCTTCGCGCAGTGCCCTTTAAAAGCGCAAAATGCTGTTTAGAAGTTGCTCCTAACTTGGTAGTTTATTTTCAATGAGTGGTTTCCCCATGCTTCAAACACACACGTCTGAATCGCAGCGTCTTAATTTGGCGGTCGTGAATACTAATGGATAATATGGATTAAAATAAAACTTTGGAGAGTGAGAAGATTTTTTTTTTTAAACAATTCACTAACGAGATTTGGATTTCGTTTGGGTTATGAGACCAGAATAATCCATCTGCCGTGAATGCGTACAAAGATTTCAAGACAAAGGGGAAATACCAGTAACTTTATTAAACAACTTCGGACACGTCCCACTGCTTCTGCAGAATACACACAGATTAGTGTAACTTCACAAAAAATCTTAACATTTACCGTTTCTCTGAAAAAAAATCAAACGTTGCACTCGGTTTTTATTTATTTATTTCAATTACAAATGCATGGTGGCGGTAACTTCGCACTAATGACTAATGATCAGACTTATGCTTTTGGGAAACACTGCCCTGAGCGGTTTGGTCACGCGCCTGTACCATGGGATCAAACCGGTGTGAAATCTGCATTTAGCAATGATGAAATAGCTGCTCAAAATAGTCTTTTCAACATTACAATATCTTTATTTATATGTTACCAAGATTTAAATAATAACTGAAAAATGGATTAAAGAGTTAAAAGCCATTTGAACTGGCTGTTTTGATGCGGCGAAGTTTTTTTTTAATTATTTTTACACCAAACTTAACCCTTGTGTAAATAAAAATAAAGTTAATCAGAGGCCCTTTGAGGACAAAAATGTCCGCGTCAAAAAAACTGCTATAACATTATATATTAATAGTATTTTCCACTTTCAATTAGTACATTTTTTAACCAACATCTGTCCTGATCATAACTACCAAATATTCATTCATTCAGGATTTTAAACCTTTAAATGCCAGTTTGTTTATATAATGCTACTTTCATTTTATTTTTCATATACTAATTGCTAAGGGGATTTTTTTTTTGTGGATTATCAAAGTTTGGGATGTCAATGATTAGCAACAACATTGATTTTGAAACATTATAATTTTTTGTGTGCAGTGTCGGATTTAAAAAAACAAACATCACACTTAGAAGAAAAAATGTCCACGTCAAAAAACTGCCACAGAAATATTACATATTTATTAGAGCCCGACTGATATGGGATTTTTGAGACTGATCTCGATTTTAGAGGGGGAAAATTCACTGTTTACCGACATGGTGGCCAATATAGTTAATATTTGAGCTGGAATGAAAACAGACCTTTTCTATGTGGATTGTTCACCGATTTTGCACCGATATGACTATGCAAATGTTCTCAGAAGGAAAACCAGACTTTTAAATATTAAATGTTATAAATGCAATGACTGGAATTGTTTGGTTGAAGGGGGTACCAAACTGTGAATCCAACACAAAAAAGTTTGGTGAATACATGTTTACACATTAGCTTCCACTCTGCTGACAAGCAATGACAGTAGCTACGAGGTTAGCTATAAGCTCGTTGTCAATTAATAGAGAGTAAAGGTGTGTTCACACTTGGCAGGTTTGGTTCGATTAAAATTAACTCTGGTTCAATTGCTCTGTTAGTGCGGTTCATTTGAACAAGTGTGAACGCTGTCACCCGAACCTTGGTGCGCACCAAAGAAGCGGACCAAGACCGCCTGAATAGTGGGTCTCGGTCCGCTTACAAACGAACTCTGGTGCGGTTCGATTGATATATGAACGCAACATGGATCAAAGACGTCTAAACTGACCAAAAACAGGAAGCAATTTGTCTATTACTGACCTCAAGCATACCTGGTTCTTCTCATCATAGGACCTATGTTGCCCATTACAGTAAGGTACAGATGTCAGAACCGCCATCAGCCATTCTTGCCGGATATCTTCGTTTGTGTGTACAATGGAGGAAATTCTGGCGCTGATTTGACTGCTTTACACATTTTATTAGTTCTTCGTTTGTTTTCAGATGGTAAAAATACCACCAAATATACATATATAAATCCAATGATCGCATTTCATCCAGCAGCCAGCATTGTTTTGAATGATCGGCAAGTTAAGTAAAACAATACACGTCATAAAAGCTCCAATCAGGTTGTGACTTTTTCCTGATAACTTTGGTTTTGTATCGTTAGGTTGGTGTTAAAAATACCTGTGTGAACGCTAAGTGAACCAGGACTAAATGTAGTCCTGACCAAGAGAACCGAATTACAAGTGTGAGCACACCCTAAAAGATGGACCAGCATTGTGTCTCACCAACTAGGTAACAGCGTAGCTCAAATCAACACACAACAGACAACAGTGCACTGTTGTCTGCAAAAAATGTGCTCTGACAAACTATAGCTGGCTAACAGCAAACAGACATGAGTGATATGGTTAACATTATATTAGTTATATTGAAAAGGGAAAATGATGGGGTCATTGTATGTGCTTAACTCCACAATGTCTGAAGAGCCATGTCAGCTCAGGGTCAGCTCTGTAAACAATAGAGACGGAGCACGCTCTGCTGGACAATCTATGTAATGACATCAATTCTAAAGCATTGCTTTCTGCATTATATGTTCTGAAAAATGTTTTCATATCTGCGCATATCGGTAAACATATACGCCGATACATCAGTGAATGGATATATCGGTTGGGCACTAATATTATTTTCCACTTTCACTGACTTTTTAACCAACTTAAGCCCTGATAATAACTACCAAATATTCATTCATTTTCAGGATTTAACCCTTTAAATGACAGTTTGTTTATATAAAGCCACTGTTTTTTTTTTTTACACACACAGAAAATAGGAAAAAAGCACGTGTTTGCTCCATAGGCTAAACATGAGAAAAATGGTGCCATCTGGTGAGAAATTTTTCAAATAAAAATTTTGAAGCTGGGGCTCCAGAATGAAAACATAATAGAATTCATGATTTCAAGCTTTAATGGCACATATATCAAATATTGCAGTTTTAATGGGGACATTTTTGTCCTGAATGTCGTGAGTGTAACTATTTAGTGTACACAGTGTATTACAGGAACTGATGTTCAAAAATCTAAATCCCCCCAAAATACACACATTTGGCAAAAGTTGTGCCGTTGACATTAACACAGCCAAAATGATTGAGAAAAAAAAAATGTACGTCAAAAATATCCCCAATGTCGCACAAGGGTTAAGAATGTATTTGGTAACAAGTTAGTCTATTTGAGCCTTCTCCCAGTCATCCGTGTCATTTTCAGCACTTCCGGAGCAGTAAGTGGAATGGCTAGTTTCTAAGAAACACTATGACAAACTGTATTAAGAATTAACACATTATCGTGTGGTATCGTGATACTATTTAATATAGGGATACTTTAGTTGGTATAGTATCGTAAAATATGATTACGGTATCCTGACAACTCTCCTAGTTAAGCAGCCCACTAGGTTTCAGACACGACTCTTATTAGTGATGGGTCGTTCGCGAACGAGTCGGACGAATAATTAAAATATTTAAAATAATAGAATTAACAAATTCAAAAGAACGAAAAAAGAAATAAAATAATATGGGCCTAAATGCTCAAGCGCAACCCATTCGTTCTGACTCTCTGCTCAGACTCAGCCTCACATGTTGTTCCTATCAATTAGACACACAGTGTCAACCAATGGGCGGAGCCAACGTATTGTTGTTCAGATCGTATTCGTTTTGAATTGATACATTTATATAAAAAAGTTATACTTTTAATGCAAATATTTAATAGCATCCTTTTTTTTTTTTTTTGTACATTTATTTCCATTTGTGGAATGCTGCAGTTTTGCAAATTGTTATTTGTTTTTCTTTGATATGGTGCAAAACTCTATTATGCTGTTCAGACTGTATTCGTTTTGAACATTTTGTTACATTTATATGCACTTTGTTTACACACAACAAAACGTTATACTTTGAATGCAAATGTATAATAGCATTCTTTTTCATAACAAACCAACGCAGTTTTAAATACATTGTGGCCACTGGTATGATTTCATTTAATAATTTCAATAGAATTGTTTTAACACCAATTATAGTCAAACTATCGCAAACTGTTTGACTTTTTTTAAGAGCCGTTTGGGAGCCAAAAGAGCCGGCTCTTTATTGTGACCTGAGCCGACTCACTGAAAAGAGCCGGAATGCCCATCTCTAACTCATATGTCTACGATGAACTCAACCAACCGCATTCCCCACAAGTGAAACATACTGGCTAGAACAGCACTTAAAGCAAATCTACACCGACCTAAACATACAGACTTCGTATTTATACTATATGTTATAGTAAATAAGACAGTAATGTGTGAATGACATGAGCTAATAACATGAACACCCTATGTGCGTGCCGCAGCTTCAAAAAGGATACCAACACCAGGGCTTCAATTGCTTCTTCTTCTTCCGTCCCATTTTTTATTATATAATCCTTATGTTTCTTCTATTTCGCCAGGATATCAATTTTAACCGTCACCAAGCGCTATGTCTTGACTTCTGGTTGGTATACCCTGAAAATGGCGCGGCTTCACTAATGTCTCGTCTCCCACAATGCAGCGGGAAATGACGTTATCTTCTTCTTGTTTTACGGCGGATCGCAGACATATAAGCGCATTACCGCCACTTATAACCCAAATGGACTATTGACACTCTTCAAACAATCTCCTGATTTACCTTACTCCACCAACTTACTCCAATCACCCTAAATTCTTATACATGCTAGAGGCTGAGGCTTCGTCCGGTGCTGCGTGTACAGCTCCTCCATTCCCACACTCAGGTATAAAATAAATGGAGTTTTTTTGTACCTACATACTTATATACGTTTGTGCAAATCTGTACTTTCCAAATAATGTAACAGTAATAGATTTATGTTTCTACCTGGGTTAAGTACATTTTTAATTGTAAACTGCACTCCCTCATTTACTAGTTCATCCTTCCACTCATTCTTTTCAACAGTATATTTCCTACAGTGCATTATAACACGTTCAATTGTTTCATTAACACCACATACCTCACATAGACCTGTTGGATGTTTGCCTACTAAGTGCCTTGTACTGTTCAACCTTGTATGCCCCAATCTTAATCTTGTAATTATGTTATCCTCAAATCTGCTCCCACTTGATACTCTTCCCTTACCCACTACTGACTGTATAAGATACAAATGTCTACCTTTTGTGTCAGTGTCCAATATGTTTGCCATAATTTCAGAATATACTTTTTGATTATTGACTTTATTTCTGACCTACTAAAAGGAATCTGGATATCAACTATCTCTTTCTCTATGGCCTTTTTTGCTAAAACATCTGCCTCTTCATTACCGCTCACCCCAATATGAGCCGGAACCCACAAAAACTGTACCTTCATACTATTTTGCTGAAGAAAATATAATTCTTGAAAAATCATATCTTGTCTTGTTTCTGACTTCTGCTCATTCAGACTTATTAGAGCTGAACTAGAATCTGAGCATATTATTGCTTTAGATATTGTAACTTCACTAATCCACCTTATTGCCATAATTATTGCAAACACTGATATTGTATACACTGATAGGTAATCTGAAATCGTGTGGTTCTCATACACTTAACTTTGGAATTATGAATGCAGCACCCACATGACCTGTTTTTGGATCTTTCGAAGCATCTGTATAAATTAGAGTAGAATCCCCATATCTTGACCCCACATACACTCCCTTACATCATATACCTCAGCATCATATGGACCTTCCTTTTGCCTTCTTTCTAATAAATTTAGATCAACTTCTGGTTGGGGCATAACCCACAATAGCACTGGAGATAAAGGAATTATTAGAGCATCAGTTATCATTCTCTCCATTACCTTGCATAAATGACAGGTTAGAGCTATTGGATGATAATTTATGGGATTACTTGGGTCTTTCCCTGGCTTTTTAATTGGTATAATTAATGCTACCTTCCAACTCTGAGGAAGTATACCTTTTATTCATATTCTATTATAAAATGCTAAAATCACTAAAATTATTCATCATACAATAACTCCATCCAAACCTGGAGTAGATCGTTTCATTCTTCTCACTGCCCTCTTTAATTCACTCACAGAGAATGGGGCATCCAACAGATGATTAACGGTCTCTTTTTTCCCCATTAAATCTGGATACTCTTTCAACACATCCTCTCTTATTTCCTTACTCTACTCAGTCAAATTTTCAGAACTATTTACTTTAATGAATGCCTTTAGAAACATTTCCACTTTCTCGCCAACCTCCACAGCTGTTCTCCATTCATGCTTAAAACTGGATATCCATTATTAATTTGAAATCCCTTCATTTTCTTAATCATGCCTCACACCTCCTCTACTGATGTATTCTTCCCTATTTCACTACAGAATGACATCCAATACACCTTTTTGGCTTTCCTTACTGTCTCTCTTACAACTGCTTGTGCTTGTTTATACTCTATCAACTCTATCTAATTAATAATGCTTTTAAATTCCAATCCATTAGCCACAAGACTTTTCACATTCCATTGTAATATTAAAATCATCACTCCTATCCAAACCAAGCTTGCTGACTTGACTGAGTCTCAGACACCAGCCCATCCCTAATCGTTACCCATGATATACCTTCTACATAAGAATCTCTCTGCTGCCCTGACTATAATTTGAATCTTAATTGTCTTCTTTTCTGTTTGCGCAGTACAATTAATTACTTCAGCTATGAACAGCAAGAAATGTAATTTATTCACAATCATCGTGAATCCTCTGTGATCCTACCCTCCATCTCTGAATTTAATTAATTCCTTCCTGCCATTTGCACATATCTCTCTTTTCCTTTCTCTTTATTCTTTGCATCAACCATTTTTACTGCTTCTGCATATGTAATGTTCTTCTTAGCTCTCTCATTCTGCACTTCAATAGCTCTCTTCCTCACCTCACATCCCCCAAACGCAACACTATGTTCTCCTCCACAGTTACTACACTTAGGTCCCGCTCCTTCACATTTGCCATAATCATGCCCCCCCCACCCCTCCTCCTTCACATTTGCCATAATCATGTTCCTTCATGTTTGCCATAATCCTCAAATACGCCACCACTCGCCGTCGATGACGTCCCTCCTCCCGTGCATGCTGTTGAATCTGGAAACACCAAATGACGTTATCACCAGAGACTACCCTATTTAGGAGAGATGGGCCACACTCCTTTCCAATCATTTTTTTATTTTTTATTTGCTTAATTGAAATATATAACAATAATAAACATAACTTAACCAACAAAATGAAAAAGAAAAAGACAGAGAAGAGAAGAGAAAAAATAAAAGAGGGCAGATAAATTAAATAAGAGTTTACAATTCCAGTGCAGACAATAAAATAATCCTAAACAAATTAAACATGTTCTGATTACTTTTCTGTTAACCAAAAGTGATATATAGTATCCAAATAATGTTTAAATTCTTTTAAGAATACAGACAGATGCTTGCCATTCAAAAATTTGCATTTGTAAATATGTGAAAAAAAAGTGTCTCAGGCAAACATTTCTGGGTGACATCACAAAGACTTGAAAGACATTACTGGAAATAAAAGAACAACGTCTTTCCAAAATTGCATGGTATAATTGCAGGACCAAAATAAATAAAGAGAAGTCTCAACATCAACTTGACCAAAGGAGTAATTCATGTCAATATCAAGATTAAATCTTTTCCCTAAAAATAGTTTGACAGGGTAAATATTATGGATTATCTTAAAATATATTTATTTTACCTTATTTGAAAAGGAAAAAGTTTTTGTTGCATGGACCAAATTACTTTCCAGTTTAAATTGTCAAATAAACTATTCCAATATGAGATTACAGGAGGGGCAGAGTTAATTTCTTCAAGGAAAAAGAGTTCTTATTTTATGGTTTCTTCCTATTTTTTTATATCAGTAAAGCAAATATTACTAATTGGTGTGTCAATAGGTTCAGGATAGGGAACTGTTGGCCTTTAAGAGTGAATATTTTTGAAAAACATACGGAGGCCAGAAGGGATTGCATCCATAACGAATTCTCTGGATATTGTACTCTGCTAAAAATTCTGCATGTCTGAAGAGCTGACCGTCACTGTTAAACAGCTGGCTGATATGAAGTATTCCATTGTTAAACCAATGATTAAATAATAAATATCTATTTTTAAATAAAATATGTCTGTTATTCCATATATAACATCTGTGAGGAGAAAAGATATGCTTGAAAATAAGGTGCCATGGTAAGAGTGCTTGTTGGTGGAAATTAGAAAGCATGACGGGAAGTTTTTTAATGTCATACTTACACATTAAAACAAACTTAATGCCTCCAAGCTGTGAGAAAGTAAATTGAGGGAAAATATTCCAGATAGATGTTGGATGTTTAAGAAATCGATTAAGCCAATTTATTTTATTATTTAAGGAACTAAATTCAATAAAATTCAAACCTCCCTTGCAGTTTGAATTTAGTATCACTGATTTTTTTTAATATAATGAGGTTTGTTTTTTCCAAAGAAATGCAGTTAAAATTCCTTCTATTGTTTTCTACATGTGCTTAGAAACATAGCTTAGGTGAGACAAACCTTCTGCTTTAATAAGCAAACCTCTACTTTTCAAAGAAAGATCTCTTTGTAAACAATTTATTTAACAATTATTTTTCGTTTTTGCTTTAATTGGGTTAAAATTTAGCGAACTTCTGGAATTATCCTTAGTTATCTGTATATCCAGATATGTAACACAATAGTTGATGGTGATACCATTAATTGTTTTTAATTGGGAGCAATTCACATTTGTTAAGGTTAAGACATAAACCTAATGCTTTAGAGAAAAATGTAAGAATTCCTAGAGCTGCCGATATTTGCAGGGAATCTTCTAAAAAAAGAGCTGTGTTGTCAG
Organism: Xyrauchen texanus; assembly: GCF_025860055.1. Classification (NCBI taxonomy): domain Eukaryota; kingdom Metazoa; phylum Chordata; class Actinopteri; order Cypriniformes; family Catostomidae; genus Xyrauchen; species Xyrauchen texanus. The sequence goes on from NC_068288.1 coordinate 17,057,173, forward strand.
CTAACTGACTAATAATTATTTCCTTATCAATAGTGATAACTTTTAAATTGTTTGAATTTAATATATGAACTAAGAAATTGTGTTGCCATTAAAAAAAAAGATAGGGGGAGATTGGGCATCCATGTGTAACTCATTTAACGGAGCTATTGCTAATTGTGTACAGCATTTTAATCATATAACAAAAAGTTTTGTAATCATTATATAATAAGGTGATCGGATGCCAATTATCTATTAATAGGGGGTCTTTATTTGGTTTCGGAATTACTCCTTTACATGAAGAAGGTGGAAGTATCTTCTCACAAAACCTCTAATATATGGGGTTCTACCACACTCTGCGTTTTGGAACGTGGAAGTAAACATTTGCAGGGTAAACTTCGACAGCAGTGAATGGGAGATCACAGAAATATTGTTATCACTTACCCATTTGCTTCAAGACCAAAATAATAAAATATTTTTTAACTTTGATTATGTTTGAATGACTTTCCTGAAGAGGAAAAAAAATAGCAAAAAAGGATTAAGACTGTCAGATGGGAGAAGATGCCAAATTTACTGTCACTGTCTAAGCAGCTGTAATCGAAACCACCTTACATCTGTGGTAATACGTTTTCCAGGATAATAGAACAAAAATCATAATGTTATAAATTTACACTCAATGTTTGAAAAAATATTATATATATATATATATATATATATATATATATATATATATATATATATATATATATTAATTTAAGCTGCTAAATAAGGTGGAAACACGTCATCACAGTCTGTGAAAAAGGTCAACGAATGTAAAGAGAAAGTCCCACCACAGGTTAAATTAGCCAATCACCTTTTACGTACATATAGGTCCTGCCAATCCACTCGAGAACATGCGCTTTGGCTAGACAAGTTGGGGAATCTAAGGTAAAGAAGCACAATTTATGATACCAGTGTTGTCAGATTTTAATGCTGAATTGAAATATGTTCTTTAATCATAATCTTGACCATCCGTTTGGAGATTTTGGTCTTTCTGCATTAAAGAAGATAGGAGCTATTTCATAGAAAATAGCTGTCTCGGGGCTTTCCAAAGATGGCGCAGAGTGGACTGACTTGCTAAAATGACTTTAGCTGTGTCCCAGGACACACTTTACGAATGCACCACCTGTAGTTAGACACTAGGCGCCCCCCTTTACATGGCGTTGCATACTTTGCATATATGTTTTTTTTGCGCTTCTGCACTCAGCCACATAGTGTATGAATTTTCGAAGTGTAGCATTGTCTCAAATGGAACACTTTTTTTTTTTTTTTACCAAACGGAAGCATTCATCATTTCAGCTGACGGAAATGACGTTTCAAATTCAGCACCTGTAGCAGGTTAGCCAACATCAGTCCAACACTTGTATCTTAAACATTCATACATATTCACACAGCTTGGGGTGATGGTAAAGCATTCAACTCACATTTATAAGGTGCTGTATCCAGCTAGCTTTGCCAGCTGCTAGATTCTTCGTTATTTACAATTGTTTTGTCAGACCAGCAGCGCAGCCAGGTAACTCCACCCCTTCTGCTATGCTGATGCATGAAGTGTATTACATATTACACACAAGGTTGTCCAATCTCCCCTTATCTTTTTTTGTTCTGTACTCCGCTTGTGAATATTTATGTTAAATCAAGCCACTTAAAAGGTATATTGCTGGCAGGGATATTATCATATCCCAGTTAGCAGACGATACTGCACTGTTCCTGAAAGATCAGCATCAGGTCTCAGCCGCTCTTAAAGGGGTCATGACATGGGTTTTTTTATTGTATTATTATGTTCCCTTAGGTGCAATTATAGTATTAATATATATTTTTTTAAGAAAAACTTTTAAAATCTAGTGATTTATGACCTTTTCCCACCCTGTTTCTCATCCTCTGATTCAAACAGTCTGTTTTGGGGGCGTTTTCCATTTAAGACTTCAGTGTTAACGCCCACTGTTATGATTGGCTAACGTCAGTGCCTATGTATCAATTATTGACGCTCCCAGCCAGAACAATATGCAAGTAAACTAAGTAAAAACACTGTGATTATTCATAATGAATGAAATTGCACTTTAAAAAGTAGTTTAAAGTTTAAAATAGATTACTTACAGTTTAGCGTCGTCGTTGTTCCCAGAATAGTCGGCACGGACTTATCTTTGAGCAACAGTTTTCTGGCAAAGCCAGCATCATATTGAGATTTGTTCTCAAAACAGTCATCCTTAAAATGTACAGAACAAACGCTTAAGTTAACACTGCCGTGACTGGGTCGTCCGCAAAAAATAAACTGCATCCATTTTTCCCTGACGCCTGGATCTTTCGGCAGCTTATTCAGAGGTTTTGTTTGACCACAGCCAGGAACAGCACATCTGTGTGGCATCGTAATTTTCCTGTGCACAAGTAGTCTCTGTCAGAGCTCGCTGTCCATCGACTGAACACTTGTGAGGCGCACGGCGATACTGAAATGAGCGTAGTTGTCTTGGCGCTTAAAGCGTAGTTATCTTGTGATGGAGGCGGTCATATGCAAACGCTGGTACGTCACTTCTAACCGTCACGTCACTTCTAACCATGAATCCAGAACGAGCTGTATTTTGAGCTTGATTAAATAAATGATTCGTTTAGAATGGGGAGGACGTCTTAAAATATTAAACTTGCAGGACGTTTTAATGATACAAAGACCTCTTATATACCAAAAGATCAAGGCAAATTTGGTTTCTCATGTCATGACCCCTTTAAAGTAGTAGATGCCTTTTCTAAAGCTTCTGGCCTTAGTTTAAACATCAGTAAATGTGAACTATTATCTATTAAAGACTGCCAGTTACAACAGATTGCTAATATCCCAGTGAAGGAATCAATTACATATTTGGGAATTGTTATCTCAAAAGATAAAAAAATCTAGATGTAAGATAAATGTTGATCCCATTCTTCAGAAAACTAAAGCAGATTTGAATCACTGGCTTTTGAGGGATTTATCTCTAAAAGGTAGAGTTTTGTTGTGTAAAGCTGAGGGACTGTCAAGATTAGTGTATGCTGCCACTTCACTCGATGTTTCTAAAGAGATGTGTAAAGTTATTGATACTGCTTTATTTAATTTTCTTTGGAGAAGGAAAACGTTATGTTAGGAAATCTATAATAATGAATACTTATGAATCAGGTGGATTGAACTTCCTTGATTTTTGTACTCTAAATAATATTTTTTAAATTAATTGGATTAGACATTTCATTCTAAATCCAAATTCTCTCTGGAATTTTATTGTTTTCTCCAAAATAGGTGGTCTTGAGTTTCTCTTGATTTGCAATTATAAAATTGACAAAATCCCTCCTGAATTTATCTTCCTTTCATAAACAAATGTTGCTGGCTTGGTCCCTGTTATAGAAGCATAACTTTTCACCCCATAGATATTTAATTTGGAACAATTATAATATATTATTTAAAAATAAATCTTTATTTTTTTGAAAGATGGCTTTTAGCAGGCATAACACAAGTCTATCAATTATTAAATCAAGAAGGCATGTTGCTCACTTATTCTGAGTTTCTAGATGTCCATAAAATCCCAGTGACACCAAGGGAGTTTTCTATTGTCATGGATGCGATTCCCACAGGGGTCTTGGCACTATTCAGAGCTAATATTCAAAACAGTATTGTGCACCCTCTTGCTTATGATTTATTTGATACTACAATTGGGAAAATTTGTTTTGCCCCTGGAGTTTTCAATATTAATAAAACTATTCGCTCCTTACTTCAAAAAGACATTGTCACTATGCCAAACTGTACTGTTTATTGGAATAGGCTGGTGGAAGGTTTATTATGGAAGGCCATCTGGGCTTTACCAAACAAATATTTATTAGTAAATAAAGTTAAGGAAATAACTTTCAAAATCTTACACCGATACCACCCAGTTAATATTGTTCTTGTTAAATTTAAAAAGGATATTGATTTGAACTGTTCTTTTGCAAAACATTGCCTGAGACCTTGTTTCGTTTATTTTGGCATTGTGCTCATGTAAGGACATTTTGGAAAGATTTGACCAGATTTATAATTGATAACATTGAACCCACTTTTTCTTTATGTTTAGATAACGTTATATTTGGTTTTACTAATATCCACTCAAATAAAAGTAAAAAATACTATATTATAAATGTAATTAACATTTTTGCTAAATTTCATATACATAAATGTAAGTAAATCCCAACCCTTGTTTTTGGTTCTTGAAAAAGAAATTCAAATATATATCAAGACAATTTTTCATTCACATAATAAGAAAGCAATTAGTTTCTATATGTGAGTTTCTATATGTGAGTCCTTCAATATATTTACATAATGTTCCTTCCCCTTGCTGTATTGTTTTTCTCTTTATATATGTATTATTGTAGTTTTGACTGTACATTGACTTTGTTTGTTTGAAGCTTAATACAAAAAAAATTACACACTCCGGTTTGACGGCTGAAAATGTGCATCATCCGAGTATTTAAAGTACACTTTTTGTTTGCTGCATTTTCAGTGTAAACATACTACTCGCACTACTAATGGCATAGAATAGTGCAGAAGTGTGCCGTTTGGAATGCATATTTTGTTATTATGCAGCTGCATGTAGAGTGCTCCTATCTTTGCTTTATGGAAATATTAAGGAGATTGAACAACACTAAAGAATCACTTCGCCCTCTCTCAAAAGCACTTAAAACTGTAAAGACTTTTTGTTTTATTTTTCATAGATCTGTATTATGCTCCATTGCTTCACCTAGTGTATAATACATAATGTATTAGATTCTTGATATAATTATTATTTTTTTTTAATATGGGTCCATTTATAATCATCCAAACACTGGCAGTTTTAAGTTTATGGACTCAAAGGGATATTTCACCCAAAAATGAAAACGCTTTCATCATTTACTCACCCTCATGCCATCCCAGATGTGTATGACTTTCTTTGCAGAACACAAATGAAGATATATCTCAGCTCTGTTAGTCCATACAATGCAAGTAAATGGTGATCAGAACTTTGTAGCACCAAAAATCAAATAAAGGCAGGATAAAAGAAATCCATATCTTCAGAAGCTAAATAAATGTGGGTGAGAAAAAGGTGACATTTAAGTCCTTTTTATTTATTTTTTACTATAAATCTCCACTTTTACTTTCACATTGTGAAAGTGGAGATTTATAATAATAGCAATTCCTTACATATGTATAGCACATTTCTATGCACTCAAAGTGCTTTACATCATAGCAGGGGAATTTCCTCAACTACCACCAGTGTGCAGCACTGCCCTAGGAAGCCGTGATGGCCAATGGGCAAATTTGGCCAGGACACCAGGGTTACACCCCTACTCTTTATGAGAAGTATTGTGGGATATTAAATGACCACAGAGAGTAAGGACCTCGGTTTAACATCTTATCCGAAAGACGGTGCCTTTTACAGTAATGCGTCCCTGTCACTATACTGGGGAATTCTGGCCCACACAGACCGCAGTAAGCAACCCCTGCTGGCCTCCCTAATACCTCTTTCAGCAGTAACCTTGGTTTTCCCTAGGAGGTTTCCTATCCTTGCACTAGACTGGCTCAATCCTGCTTAGCTTCAGAGTGTAACTAGGCAGGTGAAAGCTGTATGGTGATATTCTGCTGGCTATTTATGAAAATAACAAAATTATAAATTAGTTTTTAAATGATAAAAAATGACTTAAATATTTTTCTGTTTCTCTCATACACTTATCATATTGCTTCTGAAGATATGGATTTAACCACCTGGAGTCTTATGGATTACTTTTATGCTGCCTTTATGTGCTTTTGTAGCTTCAATGATCTGGTCACCATTTACTTGCATTGTAAGGACCAACAGAGCTGAGATATATTTCTAAAAATCTTTGTGTTCTGCAAAAGAAAGAAAGACATACACATCTGGAATGACATGACGGTGAGTAAATAATGAGAGAATTTTAATTTTGGGTGAAGTTTCCTTTTAAATCACCAGAGGACACTTGATAAAAGTGTGGTTGTGAACTACATGCTTACTTGAAGATTTTAGCTGCAAATCAGTTCATGGATGAGTGAAATGGTTTAGTTGCAGCAAACTCATAATTATTAAATATAATTAAATGTTATTTTTTAAATTAAAATAACATGGCCTCTTAAAGTTTAGTTGATTAATCCAAGTTTCTAAAATGCTTTAATGTAGGCCTATATCAGTGAATCTCACAAAGCCTGTCAAATACATGGGTCATCATTTTCCAAAACCAAAAAGAATGAAAAATCATATTTTACATAAACCAAATAAAGGAAGCATATTTTGGTACCAATATAATTTTTTCCATTGTGACACATTATGACAATTTAGCACATCCTTTCTCATTAATGTGATGCAAAAAATATATGTTCTTTACATTGTAAATGTATGTTTCATTTACTTACTAATATCACGAAGAGGAAAAAATACCTTTACAGGGGAAATCTGCAGCACTTGTGACACATATGTAATTTTTTGGCATGAGATGAGAATTCTTTGGGAATCATTTCAATGGTATACAAATGTATGCATACTAACATAGTCTGCTAGTGAGCAATGTCAGTGAGAAAATCAGGCAAACATCCAAGGTGGTCAGCAGGAGACAGTTGTAAAATTGTGTAACTGTGGCAAGGAGGAGTTACATGATGATGCACGCCCGGCCCCTAATCAGTCTAATCAAGCCGACAAGAGGGATAAACGTGGCCGGAGGTGGCAGTACGAGAGAGCTACAGGCAGCTGCCCTGTATGTGGTTGTCTGTTTTTGTTAAATTAAATATTATTTTGATGCTTTGTCTGGTTCTCACCTCCTTCTCTTCCTTTTACCCTGTTACATTGGTGCCAAAATCCGGGAAAGAGGATGGATGCGGTGTATTAGAGTCCTCGCCACTTCCATCCACCCCAAAGGAGCAGCCGCGGCTGTCCGCTGGGGGACTGAGGAGCCTGGCTGCCTGAAAGCAGAGGAAGAACCGCGAGGGGATGAGGGGCTCCCTACTGGGCACTTGCAGCGGTCGGGCCACATCCAGTGGCGGAGGAGACCCCTACCAGCTGCTCAAATGTGTTGGGGTCAAAGAGAAGACCGGCGTCCACGAGCAGTGAGGGGCTCACTGCCGAACGCCTGGAGCAGGAGAACCGCTGCCAGGGACGGAGGAGACCCCTATCATTCACCAAAATGCAGCAGGGCATTTCATCCACCAGGGTCTGGAGGACTGCCTCCGATCCACCCGGGGAGGAACGGCTGTCATCCACTAGAGGGTGGAGGAGTGACCAAGGACCAGGCTACTGCATATCAGAGAATCAGAGAGTACTTTTTTTTCTCTCTCTCTCTCTCGCTGTCTCTCCATGTTGACCTTTCCCTCTCTTTTTTTTGTTTGTTGTTTTTCCTTCCCCTTGTCTCCCTCCCAGGTCCAAGAAAGTGGGGAAGACCTGTGGCAGGCAGTGCCAGAAGGGCACACACCAACCGGAATATACGTCATGACGGGGGCTCCCCGGCCTGAAGCAAAGGAGGGAGGAGTGTGGCAGGGAGGAGGGCGGGGCTGGGTTGTGATGCTGCACAACCAGCCCCTAATTGGGCTAATCAAGCCGACGAGAGGGATAAAGGTGGCCGGAGGCAGCAGTTAGAGAGAGAGAGAGAGAGAGCGAGCTAAAGGCTGCTGCCCTGTATGTGGTTATGTTTGTGTCTTTGTTTAATTTAATATTAATTTGATGCTTCCTCTGGTTCTCACCTCCTCCTTTCCCTTTTACTCTGTTACAGTAACACAATGTGTCACAACTGTACCTGCTGCATAAGAAACTTGGTAGCAAATGTTTCTTTGAGAGTTTATTTTTTTCTAGATCTTTTATTCAGTCAAAAATATTAGATAAGACAAATAAATGAAATAATTAATTGGTAGAGAGCCAGATAAAAGCCACCACCTACATTATTCAGTATGGATGGATGGATCCCCAGGCTAGTGTTACAACAGTGCAAGAGGACAGTTGTAAAAAAATAAGCTTCTTGTCTTCACACATAAGTTGTGGAAAATATGAACTGTTCATGTAGGGTTTTGACATTTATCTCACATCTCATGTGAGTTGTTATCAACTGTTAATTTTATGCTGATGTGACACCTTTGCTTGTGATGTGCATGTGGCATTTAAAAAAGCTCTCTAACATACTTTGCTCTCTCTTAGCCAAGATGATGATAATAATAATGGCAATTGCCCCTTGTACACTTATCAATAGAGAATTAGATCCAAAACATCAAATGTAGAACAATATGCAGAGTCAATATGGAATAAAATACGCATTACAATGAGCAATAGAATAAATGTATCTGTGTTATAGTCTCGCCCATTCATTTACTATGGCGGGTCAAATTTCACTCGAACAGTGTGAACGGGGGACCGTTTAATAAAACCACCTCCACTCATCGAATCTAGTCTATTTTGTTCTGTGTCCAGTGGAACGTTTATGAAAAGTCATCAAGCCTTGTACCACTCAGATTAAAGAAAACCTTTTTCATTAAATACAAAAATGGCCTGAACAGTGATTAAGGATTAAGGCAATTCCTCTGCCTGATGGCCAGGCATACTACAAAATTATATTTTTATTGAAAATGTCTTTAAAATTTCTCCTTTTGTCTTCCACTAAATAAAAGATATGGGTTTAAAATTATATGATAGAAACACATGCTATTAAAAGCTGCTAACCTGAACCACAAAAGAGAACTGGAAAAATGCAGTTTCCAATTACTGTATTGTTTAATGCACTTTATATTTACAAATCTAATCTACAAAATAGGTGCATGTTAAAACATGTTTGATGAGCTCATATATCCAGTGCCATAGTCCTTGTTATACACAATCCCAGGAAATTACATCCCAGCATGTTGTTGATACAGTAATATCAGCACTTTGTAAAACAGAATAGCAGTATACTGACACTTCCAAAGTAGCTTAAACACAATGTTAAATCAATTTGTTGTTTAGGACACAGAGTGATAGTTTAAATTGAGATTGAAGTACTGGATACTTTGAGATTTCAGCAGTTCAGGTTTTCATTTTGTCTTCCCTCTTTTTCTGTTACTTAAAGAGAATCAGTGGCAACAATCACACAATAGGCAGACGATACTGAGTCCACAGTGAGCTGTACCAGGATCAGTTTAACTGGCTGTACACAGAACTGAGAGGAACAGATCAGTCACAAGAGGCACAGACACTGACCCATCTTTTCAAATATACAACAGCACCATTTTTACATGATACAGAAATAAATGTCATCACATACCTTCAAAGGACCAGTTATTTTAGGTACAGTAGGTTTCACACAATCACAGTTCATTCAATAACTACTGCAATACATACACTTTAGGGTGGTCCATATTTTTTTTTTCTCCACAACATTTTGTTCTATGCGCTATAAGAAAAATCTCTAGTAGTTTTTAATCCGCCTGCATTTGGGAAAAAAACCACACAAAATATATTTTAGTTAGATATACTGTCAAGATAGCATAAAATAAGCCTATTGGTCTAACACTTAGCTCTGTCATGCTCTGTGATGTACTGATGCTCACAGGAAATGGTTTTAATGTGCCGATTTCCAAATCAGTGGGAATGTTGGATCAAGCTCCTTGACAATATCATGGCATTAACATCAAGACCAAGAGCCTTTGCAGCTGCACCAACACCATACAGTGTGTGGCACCTCTTTCTGGTAGATTAACCCTGTCTAAAGCTCCTGCAATGCTGGGATGTGCAAGAATGTTAGCATTGGCTAGATTTGACTCTGACACTTTCCAGTCAGGAATGCAAACATTAAGCTCGTCATCTGAATTAGATGAGCACAAAGTTAAGACAACAGAATGATGAGCATTTAAATCAGGAATAGTTACAGCCTCAGCATTTGTTGATTCTTGTTTTTCTGCATATCTGTGGAATTGTTGTCCTTGCTATACTACAGGACAAACATCACTTCTGTTCATAATCAGTCTTCTTTAATTTATATTTGAGTGCATAACCTGTGGCAACATCAAAAAGATGAAGTCAGAAGTCAGCTTCTCATACTTGCCATAGAGCTTCAAGAATACAAATGCCAGAATCAGTTCTCTCATGTGGAACATGTGTTCGCTTCTACATTTTGAAAACCTTGAACATGGCTAAATTTGCTACTTCAAACTTTCCTTTTTCTTGGTGTGGATAATGTTTATAAAACGAAGAACTTAACCTTTAGTTGGAAGAATTGAACCAGACAGTTCATCGGAACTAGGGCTGCCACGATTATGATTACAGCATTCAATTTAAGTCTGCTCCTGTTGCATCAATGGATTCTATTTACCTCTTTTTGATGTTGCCACAGGTTATGCACTCAAATATAAATGAAAGAAGACTGATTATGAACAGAAGTGATGTTTGTCCTGTAGTATAGCAAGGACAACAATCCTTATTTTTGCAGTGGTTGAGTTTTTGCAGTGGTTGAGTATTCTAACCAATCACAGACATGTCCGATGAGCAATGAAATGGCAATGGCCAATCAGAGCCTCTTAAATTAGTCCTCCGTCCTATCAGGAATGACAACTGATCCTAATGCGCAAGTATTAAACCGTCTGAATGCCCAGACGCTTGCTTTATGTTCCACCTCTGCTGGCAGTGGCACATGAAAATTAATACTGATAAAACATCACCTGACACTCGAAAAGAAGCTGTAGAACAAGAGCGAAAAGCACTTTTTGCATATTGCGCCGCTCGCTTTGAACGTAGATGTAAAATATACTGCAAATGAGCAACACAACAAAACTAAAATGCCCCTGTTCTAAACAAGGCACAGACGTGGTGTAAATAATGTATTTATTATGCTGATTAGACAGCTTTGTTTTTAAGGAGAGCGTTCGCGAGAGCGACATTGAGCTTGCGTTGAAATGCGGATCTCAAACAGTGTAAACCTGCAGTGAGTGACAGCAGTCATTGTAATGGGAGAGTGTGTCGCATTGCTCGATTTCTGTGTACAATTTATATAAAAGGTAATAACAGTTTTGTTTTGTCACGTTAATAAGTAGGCCAATGTGAATTTGATTTGTTCAAAATAGCAATAAAGTAATTCAGCTTAACTGTTCTAAATTTGTTTTGGAGGTGTAGCCAACATAAACAATATGGCATGAGCATATTTCAGGAATCAACGTAATTGTTATCACATCTGCTCTAATAAGACCCATTTGCCACGCAGCTGGTAGATTTAACATTTTCACAAATAACACAAACTCTGTACGCAAATGACTGTTTTTAATTTCCAAAGGCCAAAATGAACTAACGATGATCTTACATGAACAAGATCACCACTGAAGATCTAACGGGATGAATGGTCTCTGTCTCGCCACTAAAGGGCTCACTGAAAGGCTCAGTAAGTAACTTGGTCAATTTAAATCGTCCGTTAATAAGACTGAATATTGAATGTCATATTATTTACTGTTGGTAGACTAATAATTTAAGCAGTAATTTAGAAATAATTGTATTTATTCTATATAAATAGATATCCATTTAATATAATTTTTATTTGGCCTAACATTAACAAACATTATAACAATATTTAATGCTTAAAAGATGCTTAAAAGAAACTGGAGCGCAGCTCATATCTACCATTGAAATCTGCTACTCTGAAGAACCGCATGGTTGCTTACTTTGTGATGTCATGGTAATTTAATATTTTCATTGACATTAATAACTGCTATTACAATATCAAGGGCAATAATCAACAATTATTATTTTTTCTATAATCGTGCTGCCCTAATCTGAACCCTTCCCTATCAGCCATACTTCAGCACTACTACTTCCTTTTGGCATTGTATCAGTTTGGTAAAGAGCTTTAATGCTAGATTATTTTGCAGGAATTTTTTTCACTTTATTAATTAAGACAAAAACAACAGACTTTAACAGTTACTGTCCATAGTCTCATAAACAGTAAAGATAAAATGTTCCAGCTATTTATGTCAGCAATAATTTGACCAAGAATATCTTATTTACACTTGATACTTCTAAACATAATTCTAAGCCAATTAAGTAATTAAGTAACCATTTACAGCAATGAGATCTCTATTTGCTGAACTATTTGTTTATGGCATTGATGATTATAATGAGAAAAATGTGGGTCATTGGGCGAGCGATCCCTTAACATGCCCCAATCGGCTTCAGAATAAATGTAGACTTCTGGACTTCTCTTAAATGTTTATTTAATTTTTTAATATAGTTTCATGGACCACCCTAATATGCTCTATATTAAATGGCATATTACATGTAGTTGTCTGCAGCATTTATTACTGATGTGACTTTGCTTTGTTACTGTTCTGTTTATCAATGTATTTGTTCGGGAGACTTCCATAACACTTCTGTTCCACCCTTGAACTAATCTGTGTGATTCAATTATACAATCAAATACTATTAAAATAATCTAATTAAGTGTGCAATTTCAGAGCTGGCAGCAATAAAGTTATTATGATGCATACAGGGCTTGTTGACAACAATGAAAAGGTAAGGGAATGCTAAGTTTCTCTTAGCTCAGATAAAAGCGCATTATTCAAAAGATATGTGAATGATCATTTGCAGAGAGAGTTTGGTCTCTGTTCAATTGTACCTTTACTACTACAGTAACTCATTCAAGTATATTCCATATTAGGCTGCAAAACAGTCTTTTTCTTTATCTTTCTCCTTCATAAATTTGTTTCCAGTTATTTATAATGTTTTTTCTTTTTTTTTTTGGCAAAACCTTCCTGTGCCAGTTAAGAGCTGGGGAATATCTGACACAGAATCAACCTGACAGTTGACAAGCCAGCAGCAGCAGTTTAATCTTGAAATTAATACTTGTGCTATCTCTGATAGCCCTCAAATAGCAGGCTGAAAGTAGCTTGTACACTTGGGCTCATTGTAGTGATCTCTCATTTTAGCTACTTTGATGATGCTAGACGTTGGCATGTTTTAGGCACTAACACAAACGCTGCAGGATACTGCAGTGAGGAATTTAGCATTTGTTTTTCATTTATGATTTTCACAACCATTCAAATATTTTGTCTGCCTTTTAATGTACAGCTTCCCACATACAAACACAGAATATGTGCTTCATGGAGGTGGGGGTAACTTGATATCCAATAGATTGTAGGCAAAAATGTTCCAGAAGATTCCACAGAGGATAAAGAGTGTGTAGACACTGAAGAAGATCCAGAACAAGGACTGCTCCTGCAAACGCTGTTCATAGTTCTGAAGAATCACAACACCAAGCGTAAGGCCCACTGCCACTCCCCCCAGATGGGCCACAAAGCTGGGATTAGGCAATGGCGGGAAGGCTGGAGGATAGAATCGGAGCCAGACAGCACGACCAAACTCCACACTCACTGTAGACACAGAAAGTTAAAGACATACACTGAGGATCTACATGTAGAAGCTAAATAAATAAATTACATACATACATACTACAGCAAACTTAAAGAAGCACTAAGTCATTTTCTTTTTGTTTATGTTTCACTGGCTGATACAATAGTGGACTTGGGGTTTGGACATATTAGCCTGGGTCAGGCAAAAGAAAAAAAAAAATACTTAGTGGCCCTTTTAATAAAATGACAAATCGGGGAGCACTAAGTTTCCCCTGCCCATTGAGAGTATTATCAAGCACAAATAACTTTCTCATAAAAATCTTCATCATGACTAACATAAAAAAACACAGTTTACATACTGCACACCAGAGCCATAGCCATGCGAAAGAGCTTGAACTGGCATTTCATCCCTGACCAGTTCTGTAAAGAGGCAAAGAGAAAGAGAGGAAAATTAGGAGAAAATAAAACAAATATTGGTAGTAAAATAGAAAGCATCCCATCAGTATTCTTTCTTAGACTGCTCTCATACTGTTTCATAGAAATGGTTTTGATATCCTGTGTTATATATTGTGGCATTTTCAGAGATAATGTGACGATCAGAGCTGGCAAAGAGAGACCTACTGGCTAACACCCAACAACAGCATTAGCACATATGGCAAAGCTAACTGAAGGTCAGTCTTGCTGTTTTGCAATTAATATGATAAATAATGAGTCATATCTGATTTGAGCTGATGAGAGATCAGTTTTTGTGTGGACAAACTATTTGTAATCACAGTCCAGGTCATGTAACAATGCTGACACAAAACGTTCTCTCTGAAATGCTAAGCAAGTACAGAAGGTGCTTTTGATCTGAACTGTGGACAACAATATTGTATGTGTATTAATATTTAATGATTAAGTGACCATGTCATTATACAGCAAAAAACACTTTGGCTTTGATTGGTCAGAGGCAGAGTAGGATGAACTACATTGTAGTTTGAGTACATTGAGTTTAAATTGTGTCATAATAAGTATGGCTAAAATCTAGAGTTTAAAATCTAATCTGAGTTTACACCAAGCAAACACAATTTGGTTATCCAACATGATCTCATGAGTATTCGTAGGTATTCATATAAAGTGTGGTTCTATCTCATGTACCATTTTGTATGTTTGCATAGACACTGAAACATACAACATCAAAGTATTGATAGCATCTGAAACAGTAACACTTATACGTTTGAACAACTACAGAGACAACAAATGTTTCTCTCTAACATTTAAATGTTAAAGTGAAATTGGAGTAAAAAAAAGACTTAAATTCTGATCTGTTTCTCACTAACACCTATTATATCGCTTCTGAAGATATGGATTAAACCACTGGAGTCATATGAATTACTTTTATGTTTCCTTTATGTGATTTCTGGAGCTAAAAATCTTATGTGTTTTGCTGAAGAGTATGTGTTTTGCTGAAGAGAGAGAGAGTCATACACATCTGGGATGGCATGAGGGTGAATAATTTATGAGATAATTTTAATTTTTGGGTGAACTATCCCTTTCACATTAATGCATTTTTTATTAACCCTATACCTAACCCAATGGTTCTCAACATTTTTGACTCCAAGGCCACCAATGACAAATGTTTTTATGATGACAAAGCTACTCATTTAAAAAAAATTTAATAACTAAAACTAGGAGTGTAAATAGATTAAAATTCATCATTGTGATCAATTTTGTGATTCCAGCAGTTTTAAGAACTGAACTGTACGTTCAGTCAATAAAAACAACAGTTGTTGTGGGGAGTTGCTAATATATATATATATATATATATATATATATATATATATATATATATATATATATATATATATATATATATATATATATAAACACACATATACAGGTATTAGCTAAAAATCGAGATTCAAATGTGAACTCAATTTATATATGTATATATATATATATATATATATATATATATATATATATATATATATATATATATATATATAATAGTATATTTATATAAAAAATGTATATTTATATATATAAAATTGAGGTTTTTTAGAGGTTTTAAGAGCTTTTATCCACTTTATTTTTCAATGTAGCTAAAGGCATTGCCATTATCCACCTTGAATGTTGACCTCTTCCAGTAAGCCACTTTCAGCTATTTTAGCTATACAAAAATACTATATTGTTGCACATAAAGCATGAACAAGAGATCAGGCACTGAAACGGACAATCCTCAGCTCCGTCTGCCACAAGCTGGTTAGACATGGAAATAGAGAGCATAAATTCAGCTGCTCCTGTAATGCATCTTCAACTTTCATTGATTGATCCCAATCATCATTTTGTTTAATTTTGGCAAAATAATAAACACATTTTTCTCTCCTTTCTTGTCAGAGAACATTCTCACTTTCTTTATATAGTAAATAGACATGCAGATCTCGCATTCAGCATGGCTGATGAAACTGAAACATACCTTTGGATATAAATACAGGCAACAACAGATGTTTCACAGACAAATATGAATGGAGGTTTACATGAAGACATGAAAATACTGCATTGTGATGCTCTTGGTAAAGTAAGAAGCAGATTGTTTTATCGTCTCTTCAATACAACACACAGCAACATGTGAATTAACTACTTATTCTTTTACAATTAATGCTGATATAAAAACATTATCAGAAATTTGCATATTATTCTGCTTTACATCCTGTGGTTTACATCCTGTCGTTGGTTTTTAAGCCCATATCACAAAATTCTGGTATTATTAAACTTCTTGTTATTTACAATGCCGTTAATGAAAGTTGAACTTTGACACACTTGCCGGAAATGCAGCTGTTTGCTTACTTCTGCATTGCAGAATAAGGTGGATAAATTTTTATTATAAAAACAAGTTATTTTAAATAATTGGAAGTTTGCTTAAAGGGACAGTTCACCCAAAAATGAAACGTCTCTCATCATTTACTCACCCTTATGCCATCCCAGATGTGTATGACTTTCTTTCTTCTTCTTAACTCAAATGAAGATTTTTAAAAGAATTTCTCAGCTCTTTTGGTCCAAACAAGTGAATGGGTGCCAAAATTTTGAAGCTCAAAACAGACATTCTTCTTCTTGTGTTTTTGGTGATTCACATTCTTCATACATACCACTCCCTACTGGGCAAGGAGAAGAATTTATAGCAATAAATGACTTAAATATTGATCTGTTTCTGTCACGTATTCCCTGTTGTCTTTTGTTTTTGTGCTTTTATGTTGAAATTCTTGTTTAGTTTCCTGTTTCCTGTGTTAGCTTTGTAGTCCTTGTAGTTTTATTCCTTGATTGATTCTCCCTGATTGTTAACCCAGGTGTTCCTTCTTTTCCTTTGTACATTTAAGCCCTTGTTTGCCCCGATTAGTTTGTCAGTTTTCAGTTTTATGTTCTGTGCCTGGTTTCCTGCATTTTGTTATATTCTGAGTAACTTTGTTCATCTTTTGTTTGCATTAAAGCTGCACTTAGATCCTCATTCTTTGCCTGCCTTGTCACAGTTTCTCCCCCACACCTATCATATCACTTCTGAAGATATGGATTTAACCATTGGAGTCGTATGGATAACATTTTTGTCACCCATTCACTTACATTGAATGGCCCTACTGTGACGAGGAGGAGGCTGTGGCTGGGCAATAACGATGGATGCCTGGTGCTGAATCAGCCCAATCAGCCAGGAGAGGGATAAAAAGGAGCTGGGGACGCCAGTTCGAAAGAGAGACGCACGTAGCAGTCTTGTTTGTGTGTTTATTGTATTATGCTGGAAAGCAGTTTTATGTTGTGTTTTGTTTATTTGTTTTTAAAAGTTTACATTGACTGCATAGCTGGTTCTCACCTCCTCCTTGCCCATCGTGTGAGTCCATTACATTGGTGCCAAAACCTGGGAAGGAGGAGGGATGCATTGTCAGAAAAACCTTGCTGCTGATGCAGCGGTGGTACTTGATTGGTTCGCCAGGAGACGAAGTAGCTGCTGCCGTCAGGCAAGTAGTGGAGGAGCCGCTGCCGGCCGCCAGAGGGCGGAGGAGCCGCTGATGTCTGCCGGGAGGTAGAGGAGCCGCTGATGTCTGCCGGGAGGTAGAGGAGCCGCTGATGTCTGCCGGGAGGTAGAGGAGCCCACTGCAGTCCGTCAGGAGGCGAGGTCCTGTGCCATTGCCCGGCGTCGCAGAGGACCACTGCACAGCTGGCTGAGGACCAGTCAACAGTATGTTCGGGGACCGGCAAGCCAATTTTTTTACTCATGAGGGCGAGTAAATGATGAGATAATTTTAGTTTTGGGTGAACTATTCGTTTAAGCTCCTTCCTGGTTGAGAACCACTGCCCTAATCCAAACCATCAGTGATATTAAAATGAAATTTAGAGCCAAAATGCAACCTCCAAATAATCATCAATGCCTCCAAAAGGTGATTACTTGATTTCCACAGGATCACATCTGAATTAATGCAAAAAAAGGTCTGATGGGGATGGCGTTTGTGATATTAACTTTATCTCTATGCACAATTATTTTATTTATCTTCACGTTCATCAGAATGTGGTCGATTTCAGGGTTTATTAACAAATGGAAGCAACATGTTGATTTCTTGTGTAAACATGTTGGCAGTTGCTTTTTTCTAAGCAGTATCTATAATTGATGATGAACAATTCCCATTTTCTAGAGCAAGAATTGAACACTCAAAACCCCACATTTCCTACAATTTTCAAAACCTAGATAATACAAAAACAATGTTATTTTTTATTACCATGACAACATTGGCGAGGTGGGCGGAGACTAGAGCGTAGACTCCCCCTGATGAACCGACTACAGGTGCAGTCATGTCTGTAACTGACACAGCCAATGAACCTGTAGACAACAATCACAATGCCAGCTAGAACACAGAAACATGTTTAGGAACTCATCTTCCTGTTCTTTGGAGACCTCAACATCCCCTCTCTATGAAAACAGAAAATAAAATCATTTTAAGAATCTTTTGTTTACGAATGCTAACAATGGACCTGCATTTTGTGTCATATTATTGAGTACATTATATCATAAATGCTGTCCAAACAACTTGTGCACTACGTTATTTCTGTTAAGTTTTCTGAAGTCATAAGATTAGAAATAATGAAATATGAGTTGTTAATGGACAATATTCCCATCTGTCATAGCTCTTAAATATTATTTGTGCTTCCATAAATTCTACAGTAAATTGGCATATCATGATTGGTTATGAGAAATTTTAGAACCAATTGCATTTGGCATTACTGACCTCAAACCTGCCACAATGCACGTGTTTGAATATGTGCATGCACAAACAAGATTTGGTTAATGTATTGTATGTATATGGCATGAAAAAGACCAGGTTGAAAATTCTTTAAAATGTCTCCAAATTTTGTGTTCTGCAAATGAATGAAAGTCATATAGAGTCCAAATTACATTTTGCCACACCTGCCATTGGCTAGTGAATTGAGAACATTTACTGGCCATGCATGTATATATACTTTATCATCTATATTCACTTTATTTTACATTACTGTTCTACTAGGTATAAATTAATAATTACTATCCCTAAACCTAACCCCTAACCTTACTTTCTTGGGAAAGTAAACTTTGTTTTATTTTTTAGGATTTTTGACTTTTTCTCCCAAATTGGGAATGCACAATTCCCAGTGTGTTCTTAGTCCTGTGGTGGTGTAACGACTCGCCTCAATCCGGGTGGCGGAGGATGAATCTCAGCTGCCTCCGCGTCTGAGACCGTCAACCCACGCATCTTATCACATGGCTTGATGAGCGCATTACCATAGAGATATACTTTAGCATGTGTGGAAGCTTCACTCCATCCACCGCGGCATCCCCGCACAACTCACCATGCACCACTTGCCCCAGAGTGAACCACATTATAGCGATCACGAGGAGGTTACCCCATGTGAATCTACCTAGCAACCGGGCCAATTTGGTTGCTTAGAAGACCTGGCTGGAGTCACTCAGCACGCCCTGAGATTTGAACTAGCGAACTCCAGGGGTGGTAGCCAGCGTCTTTACCACTGAGTCACCCAGGCCCCCGGGACACTTTCAGTATACTGACTATATATATATATATATATATATATATATATATATATATATATATATATATATATATAGATAGAAAGGGAGCTATTATAATTCATACAGTTTAACGTAATCCATGCATTATATTGCAGTTCATTTTAAAGTTACCAGCCAACTTGTAACTCTGTTATCAGACTAGACATTTCTCTGATAATCTACTTGCTTCTGTTGATTTCTATCAGTCAGTCAATTCCATACCAGAATCCATGATTTCTGATATTTATAAAGATGCCTAGTTTTGTACAATATTAGCTTTACGAACACAGCCAAATCTGTATATTTACCTTACAAGCTCTACAAACAGCCTTTGTCATTGTAGCTTCTTAGTGGAGTCTTTTCTAGAATATTCCAGAAATGTGTGACTAATATTCTTGCAGTAGGTCTGAGCTGCTGTAAAGTGAGTACTGGGGTTAAACTGCCTGTCTGTGTATAACATCTGCAGCTGATTTTTCTGCCTGTGCACACTCATTTCCAGAGTTGATGCTGTTTTTGTTTCCAGCAGTGAAACTGTGCTGCAATAGTGGGGTTTCCCAATGTACAAGCACATATATGTGAACTTGAAGGACAATCAATATGTTACATTGGTGTGTATATATGGGTATAGTTTACATTAGTGTATGTGATTTTCCCACTGTACTCCTAGAAATGTTGAATTCTTTCCTGTGTTGACTTGTTGTTGGGCTCCATTCTATGACGTTTGTTATCTGGTCTGTTCATGCACATGCACACTCCTCAAAAACCACTGCTTATGCATTTACATGGCCACATTAAGCCGCATTCTCCAGGAGAAACCTAGGTTAAACCGATTTCTCTAAATCGCATAAATGCCATAAGGAATCAGGTGTCTAGTTTACAAGATGTTTCAGAAGGCTGCATTTTGCAATAACACTCTAATAAACCATTTTCTAAAGTGCATGTAAACGTGGTCAATGATATTAGCTGCAAATGTCATCATGGGGAATGAAATGACATTTCCACTTCAAATCAAATCCTTCAGTTGATGGAAAATGCTGGAAAGCGTCCCTCTCCCTCTTCTGTCCTTTTCCATTTCTTTGTCTTTCCTTCAGTAACGCCCCCTCCCTGTTTGTCTCTCTGTTTCCTCACATCCTACCCATTTTCTGTTTTATATTTCTGTTTCTCTCAGTTGGAGTTCCAGGCTTTTGGGCTGGTTTTATAATGACAGAAAAGCTGTTTGTAGCATCTTGAGTGCTTTTAGCATCTATCAGCATACCATTTTGACAAAATCAAATGACAATACTTCAAACCAGGAAATCACAAGAAAATGAATACAAGTGCATGATCATATACACCAAACATAGCAATTTTAGCTCTAATGTGACATCTGTCAGGGAGTATACACAAAATTATTTACCTGGAGGATACTCAATTTGT
Source organism: Xyrauchen texanus (assembly GCF_025860055.1). NCBI lineage: Eukaryota > Metazoa > Chordata > Actinopteri > Cypriniformes > Catostomidae > Xyrauchen > Xyrauchen texanus. The sequence continues at coordinate 17,077,983 of NC_068288.1, forward strand.
GTGGTATTTTTCATCAGGCCAGTGTGCTTGGTATAAAGCAACTTTGGTATAGATCCACATACTGTACAACACCTAAATATGTGAACTCAGAAATATATGCTGAGTTTGACTCACCTGCCAGCACGCCGCACACATACACCAGGCCGATTCTCACAGCACCATGCACCATCTCTAAAGGCACGCCCACCAACAGCTGCATGGCCATGTTTAGACCCAGGTGTTCAATTCTGAAACATATACAACACTCATTAGAGTACAGTTACATACATGTTTGAGGAAGGGAATTAATCACTTTTTGATAGGGAGTTGCTAGCGTGTTCTAGGTGGTTTCTTGCTAACTGGTCCAAGTCAAAAAATCATGTTCAAATTCCTAACCCCAAGTGTGAGTAATAGTAATAGTGTACTATTATATTATAATAGTATATGCTCAGTATAATTAGCTACTTGTCATTGGTATTACTCTGTACTTACACTGGCAGCCAAAAGTAATGTACAGATTTTGCTCTTATGGTTTTTAATCACCAAAGTGGCATTCAACTGATCACAATGTATAGTCAGGACATTAATAACATGAAAAATTACTATTATAATTTTGAAAAAAATTACTTAAACTACTTCAGAGTTCTCATTAAAAAATCCTCCACATGCAGCAATGACAGCTTTGTAAATCCATGGCATTCTAGCTGTCAGTTTGTCCAGATACTCAGGTGAAATTTCACCCCAAGCTTCCTGTAGCACTTGCCATAGATGTGACTGTCTTGTCGGGCACTTCTCACGCACCTTACAGTCTAGCTGATCCCACAAAGGCTCAATGGGGTCAAGATCCATAACACTCTTTTCCAATTATCTGTTGTCCAATGTCTGTGTTTCTTTGTCCACTCTAACCTTTTCTTTTTGTTTTTCTGTTTCAAAAGTGGATTTTTCTTTACAATTCTTCCCATAAGGCCTGCACCCCTGAGTCTTCTCTTTACTGCTGTACATGAAACTAGTGTTGAGCGGGTAGAATTAAATGAAGCTGTCAGCTGATGACATGCAAGGTGTCTATTTCTCAAACTAGAGACTCTGATGTACTTATCCTCTTGTTTAGTTGTAAATTTGGCCTTCCACATCTCTTTCTGTGCTTGTTAGAATCAGTTGTCCTTTGTCTTTGAAGACTGTAGTGTACACCTTTTTATGAAATATTCAGTTTGTTGGCAATTTCAAACATTGTATAGCCTTCAATCCTCAAAACAATGATTGACTGATAAGTTTTTAGAGAAAGCTATTTTTTTTTTTTTTGCCATTTTTTACCTAATATTGACATTAAGACTTGCCAGTCTATTGCATACTGTGGCAACACAAAGACAATGTTAAGCTTAATTTAATTACCCAAATAGCTTTCAGCTGTGTTTGATATAATGGCAAGTTATTTTATAGAACCAAATTAGCAATTTAGCATGATTACTCAAGGATAAGGTGTTGGAGTAATGGCTTCTGGAAATGGTGCCTGTCTAGAGTTGATCAAAAATGACTTATATATAATAAATAATTAAGTGATGGTGCTGTTTTTTACATCAGTAATGTCCGGACTATACTTAGTGATCAGTTGAATGCCACTTTGGTGAATGAAAGTAAAACATTTCTTCAGTGGGTTAACACTTTACAGTTGTGCTGTAAATCAAAAGGGAGAAAACCATTTAATTACTAAACCACCCAAATGCACTCACCAACTTCCAGATGCCAGTGATGTATCCAAGAACATCTGCTAATCTAAACAGGCACAGTGAGTGACTTCACATGACTGTTAGATTTCATTAACAGAGAACAGTTTTTGTAATACATTCAATTTACAGAAGTGTTTTCATTATTGATAAATGCTCTTGTTAACCCAATCCTGTAAAATTAGCCTAAAATGCCTAATCAAGGCATACCCAAAGTAAATTTAAAGCTGTTCTTGAACCTTTTGGAGTACATGCATGGTTTTGGTCACATTTGAAAGGGGACACTCTGAAGTTTTTTCCCCAGCAGTCAGAATTACAGTAAGTGCTACTGATTCTGAGTAATAGAAGTTTGAACACAATGAAATAGAAGTTTTTTTTTTTCCGCCTGAAATTTTTTTTGCATACAGATGCCTGCAGATGACTATAACTTGTAGCTATTAGCTTGAGAACACAATGGGATCACAGCATGAAGCCTTACCTAGTCCAAGTTCAAATTTTAGAACAATACCATAAAAAATGAATATTTTACACATGTTTTTCTAAGGGTACACCCAGGCGTTTTACAAAAGTGCCTTTTGGATACTCCAAAAGGACCCTTTGGTAACCTAGGACCAAAAGGCTCCTACTTTTGAACGCTTCAACGTACAGTCATAATTTTGGGCTCTAATGAAAGATGACACTTAGAGCTATCATATTCCATATCCAGATCCACTATTAGTTTTGCTGACACAGAGTAACTGATGCATAAACACATTAGAGTGCCTTTTCCCTTCTTGAAACTAAATGTTGTGCATATAAAAGAGTCAAAACTAGTGCTATGGTGGACAATTTGTTTATATAAAAAATACACAACAAACTATTTACATGAATTTTTACACAAAGTATTTACAAACCATTATAAAATTGTACATGTTTCTAGCAACATGCCAGTCATTGTAGCAGTCACATTTGGGTACAAAGCACAAAGGCAGAACACAGGAAGAGTACTTCACTGGTGTCTTTGCATGACACTGCCTGCACTTCAGACGACCAGCGGTGCAAGATTTGGTGATGTGCAACGGCCTGTGATCTGCTCTTCGTGGAGCAGGAGATACGGGTCTGGCTGTGGAGTGAGACCCCAACTCTGCCAGCTCCTCAGCAAGGGTCTCTCTGAAAGCCCTCCTCTCTTGATGAGGTGCTGTCCTGCTGCTCCACTTTATGTGGCCGCTTGCTGAGTGGGGGAGAATAAATAAATGTAATTTACAAAGCTAGACACAACTTTTCCATCTTTTCTGTATTATATATATATATATATATATATATATATATATATATATATATATATATATATATAGTTTTTCTTTTCGAGTGTGTAAATATGCATTATTGTATGTATATTTACTGTAAATACTGTATACTTTGCCAATGTACTATGGAACAAAGAGATGGGCCTACACCTCCCCCATCAATTCAGCATTGTAACAAATAGATGGGCCTACACCTCCCCCACCTCCCCGCATTGTAACAAATAGACTCTCAAACACAACATATATTCTTATTTTCAACTTATATTTATATATATATATATATATATATATATATATATATATATATATATATATATATATATATGTATATATATATATATATATATATATATATATATATATATATATATATATATATATATATATATATATATATATATTGCGTCCATTTATATATATATATATATATATATATATATATATATATATATATATATATATATTTTACAGTAAATATACAAAACATCTATATAGCATGTCAATAGATCTGAAACAAACAATAAACTAAAACCTCACACACGCACATACAAATACAAAAAACACGCACAAACGGTTCAAACACTCACTGAGGAAACACACGACAAAGGGTAATTACAAAATGTGTTCATTATTCAAACTAAAGCTTATTTATTCGAATATACAGTAATATATGTTATAAAACACAAGAAAACACTTACTTGTCCAGAGCCATGTCTCATCTCTCCATATTTCCTCTGCCTCCAAATCATCCGTATTGTTTTCAGAAATTTCATCTCCAAACTCAGAATTTTGACAATGAATGCCTTCTTATATCACATCCTGGGGTGAAAATCCTGTTTTTCGCGTCCGTTTCACCATATTTAAATCGCCAAATGTGTAAACAGTTCCAAAACAGTTCTCCAATGGCTTTATGCGCGGAGGCGCAAAACTGTCGGTAAACTCGAGGCTGCTTACGCACACGCATAACAGAATCATGCTCTAATGGTTCCACTAAAGCCGCATCACTGTTTTCAGAATTTCATTGGCTATACGATGCGTCAGTCATTTCCACTCTTCGATGTAATTGGTTTGATCAGTAAACAAAGGAAAGTGGGTATGCCCTTACATTCGACACAGACTGTGGTTGGGTATTGAAGGCTTTGGATAGGACATGGAAGCTCCTATTGGGTCAAATGAGGTGTCAATCGAAAGGTCAGAGTGCGTGCTTCCATTTTGATACCGGATATAGGAAATGTTTACATCTGAACTGAAGTTATTACCGATAATATGTGAAAGATTAGGCACAGCTGCCAGGTGCTTTGAAATGATGCAACAAGAGTCTGTGGATATTTATTGATGTAATAATGTGATTTGGACTAAACATTTTACTTGATTTGATCGTTTGGACATTTGACAATGAAACAACACCGTTTTTGTCGGGAAGTTATGGCTCAGTGGACTACTATGAGGCTTCATAGGTGAGTTGCCTAAATTTTGTTTTTGGTTGTTTATATGTTGGTGGTCTGACAAAGATATAGATTGTACCTGCTGTTGTGATTGTATCTTAAAAGGTTTACATCGTTCGAATCACGAGTATCTCAGCTTTCCAAATATATGTATTATGTTTACTTTTTTTTTTTTGGAGTTTTATCTTTCAAAAACATAAACCTCTGAAACACACCGTGGGTCGAGTGCGGCACGTCGGACCGGGAAAGCGTTAAGATCTGGGCTTTCATTTAACCACCAATCATCTTAATTACTGGAAGAATTGAATGCGTTATTGGTTTAAATTAAACCAACTAACAACATATCAGCAGTGATCACACATTAAACTTTTAAATCCTTGTCAGAATGGTGATGTACAGTAGTGTGCACACAGATAAGGAAACCACAACTCCATATTATATGGAGTTGCTAATAAGGATTCTATCAAAACAACTGTGTAACATAGAAATGTGGGAATGTTAAAGAAAGTCTACAATAACCTTAACTTTCTAGTTGAAAACTGAAAAGCAGAAATTAGGGCTTCATAAAATGAACAAAGAGCTTTTCCATAATCTTAAAAAAGTCTTATTCTGAGATTATGGACTGGCAATTTGTAGTAATTGTGATAATATCGAAGTTGTGAAATGCTCGAACTGGGGTTAGTTCAGTTTTTCCTGACACTTTGACCACTTCATAAACTGCTCTAATTCTATCACTTTCAGCAATACACAGAAAACTGTAACAAATAATGTCCATGCAGCGGAAATTAGTTTGGTTCTTAATAACGACATATCTGGGTGAACACGTTAAATTACAGTTCCCCGTCTGTCGCACACTCGACCCTGTGTCGAATGAAGCAACACTATGGGACTTTCTTGAGGGCCTCTGTTACCTCTGAACTTGAGAAAAGGCCAATGAGAATTTGGCAGACAGAATTTGCATGTCCCTCCCCCGGACATACGTGTATAAAAGGAGGGAATCGTGCATCTGTTCATTCAGATTTCTTCTTCGGAGCCGAGCGGTTGTGCGTTCAGCGAGCTGAGATCACTTCTGTTCCACTCCCCTCTGCAGAGCGTTGCTGTTGGATCTACGGCACGTATCAGTGGCTTTCTCCTTCTCTGCACGGCATCTACTTGGACCGCATGCAGAGCTTTAGACACTCTTAACAGCTCTTTGTCTGCTTTGGCGGACAGCGGAAAGGGAACGCTGTCTCCAAACAAAGACTTGCCCACTGGATCGGGGATGCCATAGTGCTCGCATACCAGGTTCAGTCCGTGCCCACCCCCTTGCGAGTTTGAGCACGCTCCACGAGAAGTGTGGAATCCTCGTGGGCACTGACCAATGGCATCTCTCTAGTAGACATCTGTAGGGCAGCGGGCTGGACAACACCCAATACCTTTGCGAGATTCTACAATCTCTGGGTTGAGCTGGTCTCATCCCGTGTTCTTTCAGGTACGAGCCGGTAAGTTTCGTTACATGGACAGCTGGCCGAGTGTATCGCTTGTGCATAGCGCCTTTCCCCTCCAAGGTAGGTGAAGCCATGTGCTCTTTCTCCCATGCGTGTTCCCGACTTGTGAACCCTGGGTGCTCTTCCTCCAAGCCCTCTGACTCACAAATTCAGCGGAGGTATCCGTAGTCAGACCCAGTACATGTGCTAACAGGCCCTGTACTGGGGTAAGTGCTCCACAGGTCTCGGCTACCCTAGTGGCCTCCTGTGTGTATTCTCCCTTCTCTGTTTTGGTAGACACGCATCTCCCTTGGCAAAGTCTCCTCTGCTCGGCTGCTGTGCTTGTAAAAAACTCCTCCCCCACGAAGGGTCGGACCTACCACCGGACCACTCCCACGTGTGTCCTGGTGGGCCTATATGACGTATCCGGCACTTTCATACCCTCCTCCACGGGGTCTTTTCCCCCTGAAAGAATAGGAACAGAAAGAATGCCTTCCCCAGCACATTTTATGAGCATTTAGGGCCCCAGCCGATTCTAATTTCTAAGTGGCAAGAAAGACTTAGAGAGAAAAGGCGCTCCCATACTGGACACATGTCCTTCCCCCACCTCAGGGCTATGGGGAAGCACCCGACGTACATCTACACTGTAACAGTTCTGAAAGAATGTTCCATTTCTTGTGCTGTAATTCTACTCCCCACCTCAAGGGGGAGCTATGGAGGTTTCTTTGGGAAGGGCTATCCTTTTAAGAGAGACAAGTAAGAGTGTTTAGAGAGGTACTGGCATGGCTTTGAGTGTTTGCTCAACTGAGCCGTATGCAAGAAACCCTATTATGAGGAATCTTTTGGGTTCAACAGCTCAATAGGGTTCTCTTTTGGCTTCATTCAATATGGACACTTCATCTGGAATATGTTGTGCTCTGATTCTACACCTTTGTTGATTACCCGGACTGGTGCTTGGTCATGATTTGAAACACTTTTTGTTGGACTTCTACTCCGGGACTTCTAATGAACTTTTGGAATACTGGAAACGCTCGCTTCTAACCTGAACTGCTTGTGGTGTGGTGAGAAATTGACTATATTTCTGCCTGGACTCAAACATGTGGTGAACTGAAATGTTCTAACATAATGAAGTTATGATTTTCTTTTTCTTTGGATATGATGATTTGCTGACAATATTGCTGTTGTGTATATACACTCACCTAAAGGATTATTAGGAATACCATACTAATACTGTGTTTGACCCCCTTTCCCCTTCAGAACTGCCTTAATTCTACGTGGCATTGATTCAACAAGGTGCTGAAAGCATTCTTTAAAAATGTTGGCCCATATTGATAGGATAGCATCTTGCAGTTGATGGAGATTTGTGGGATGCACATCCAGGGCATGAAGCTCCCATTCCACCACATCCCAAAGATGCTCTATTGGGTTGAGATCTGGTGACTGTGGGGGCCATTTTAGTACAGTGAACTCATTGTCATGTTCAAGAAACCAATTTGAAATGATTCGATCTTTGTGACATGGTGCATTATCCTGCTGGAAGTAGCCATCAGAGGATGGGTACATGGTGGCCATAAAGGGATGGACATGGTCAGAAACAATGCTCAGGTAGGCCGTGGCATTTAAACGATGCTCAATTGGCACTAAGGGGCCTAAAGTGTGCCAAGAAAACATCCCCCACACCATGACACCACCACCACCAGCCTGCACAGTGGTAACAAGGCATGATGGATCCATGTTCTCATTCTGTTTACCCCAAATTCTGACTCTACCATCTGAATGTCTCAACAGAAATCGAGACTCATCAGACCAGGCAACATTTTTCCAGTCTTCAACTGTCCAATTTTGGTGAGCTCTTGCAAATTGTAGCCTCTTTTTCCTATTTGTAGTGGAGATGAGTGGTACCCGGTGGGGTCTTCTGCTGTTGTAGCCCATCCGCCTCAAGGTTGTGCGTGTTGTGGCTTCACAAATGCTTTCCTGCATACCTCGGTTGTAACGAGTGGTTATTTCAGGCAAAGTTGCTCTTCTATCAGCTTGAATCAGTCGGCCCATTCTCCTCTGACCTCTAGCATCAACAAGGCATTTTCGCCCACAGGACTGCCGCATACTGGATGTTTTTCCCTTTTCACACCATTCTTTGTAAACCCTAGAAATGGTTGTGCGTGAAAATCCCAGTAACTGAGCAGATTGTGAAATACTCAGACCGGCCCGTCTGGCACCAACAACCATGCCACGCTCAAAATTGCTTAAATCACCTTTCTTTCCCATTCTGACATTCAGTTTGGAGTTCAGGAGATTGTCTTGACCAGGACCACACCCCTAAATGCATTGAAGCAACTGCCATTTGATTGGTTGATTAGATAATTGCATTAATGAGAAATTGAACAGGTGTTCCTAATAATCCTTTAGGTGAGTGTATCTATGTAGTTTGGGTTATCTCACAAAAACATAAATACAATTAACTCTACTCTTGGAAGAATGGATCCCCTTCATTTAGTATGTGACCAAAACAAGAGTGTTACAACACAACGTCTCGTTTCCTCCATCAGGGAACGGATGTTACGACAGTAACCGAGACGTTTTAGCCTATTTATTAATGCAACAATATATATATATATAGGCTACTAAAGAAAATGTTCAAATGATGCTCCTAAAATCGCCAGAAATGAATGCGTTGGTGCTGATTTTGCAAAATTAATAAATAAAATATACTTTGGGTTTATACACACTTGGGGGGTTATGTTACTCAAAACAAAGCATTTTCAAAAACACAGCTCAACAAACTCATGTTCTTATTGACCTTAACAAACAGCCTTATCCACCAGATTACAAATAGGATCATATGCAGAGGGTATAGAAAAGCACTGTAAAAACTTTAGTAGATAAAGCAAATGGAACACCTCTGTTTCTTCTCAAATTTACTACAAAATGATGTTTCATGGAACTGCTGGGCAAATAAACATACTTTCCCCTTCTGAATGGCCTCATATGGTGTTTAATTCTGCATCGCTGTGACAACATTACAGAATGAGTCACGTCCTACCCACTGCTGCTGATGACACCAGGTTAGGGAGTGATTTTTGAAAAGGCCAGTGTGTGTGTGTATATCTGAAAGTCTGTGTTTGTTCTCTTATTGGGATTCTGTTGGTGCAGCAGACAGAGCGGATCACTAGCCTGGGTTAATGGGAAGATTACTCTGTAGTTGAGTTTAATAGAACACATTAAACCCCACAGATCACAGCAAACAAAACGCATCACAGGGATTCAAGCCCTCTATCAAACATGGACAGACACCTTTGATCCTGTGTCAGAAAAAATGCCTTTAAAAAAACTGATTTAATAAGTTAAGTTTTGTGTCTTTTGTGTGCCCAGACAAGAAACAGCTTATCAAAAAAATAAAAAAATGGTATGAATTAGCATTCGTACCAGCAATGGACCACGTTATGCGGTTGTGTTACTTCTGGATGCTTCGAGACACAAATAACTCTCTTTGAATTGTAACAGAGAAAAAGTGCAATAAAAAAACAGCAAACACGGCTGATGAGAATACCCTTATCATAAAAAAGTGTAAATCAAACTTCATGAACCATGAAGGGCTAGTGAGCCAGAGACTTTTACTTCAAAACAAATGTAAATCACAACTGATTTACGGGTTGAACAACAACCAGAATTATTTGTATATCTTAATAAATGACCTAAGGATTTGACAATGTGAGCATTGTGTGTGTGTGTGGCTTTGAGAGAGCCAGCATGCAAAACTTGGATATTTCCTGAGTGCCTTTAGTAAAAAATAAATTGGATCTAAACATTGGATCTTATACACATAAGGCTTCCACCGATCATAACCCTTGGCTGTGCATCACTTACCCAGTGTGCATGAAAATGTAACTAAGGTAGCGCCAGGCCTGAGCTCTGAGCTGTGGGTGGTATGGCAGTGGGCCCTTCAGGAAGTATGGGGATGACACTTGTAGAACCCAGCGGTTTAGCTGCAGTCCGTAATACATGAAGACAATAACCTAAAGAAGAAAACGTACATAACACTTTCAAAACGTAGATACAATCTTTTGGAGACTTATGTTATCTACTACAGGAAAGTGCAATCTAGTATGTATATTAGCTTTTTAAAGGTGAAGCGTGCAAACATAATGCCTGTTTTAAAATTGGTTTAAAATTGAAACAGAAAATATTTTCTTTTTAAGGGGTCATGAGGAATACAATTTTCTTTGATATTTTGACATTTAAGAGGTCATTCTACTATAAAAACATAATCCCCAATGCAATAAAAGCATTTATTGAAACTAAGCTGCAAAAATGCCTCATACAACTCATTCAGCTGTTTTGACTCTTGCTGTTTTGACCAAAACAATGAGTCCTGGATGTGTTCTTGCACCCTTCAGTGCTATTTTTAACTGTTGGTGTATGCAAACTTGAACTAGATGGACATCTTTGACCATTTTGATGCGTTTCCAGCGATGTGCGCCTCAGTGTAGGCATGGTAGTCTGTCACCATGCTTTGGACTATGTATGTGCATTGTGTGAATGTGTCTTCAGCATTTTTCAGCGTGGATTGTATGTATTTCAGGCTCATTTCAGCATGGAAGTCTTGTAAAGCAATCATAATAACGGCTAACTAGCTAATTAGGCTTTGCAAAGGAACTGTATGGGTCAATTAAAAACACTATTGGACCCATTTCCAAAACCGTGAGTGAACAGTTTCATTCACTATTTCAAATGTCATGACTGTTTCATAGTTTAGGTTGCAGCTGTGCTTGAACAGTTTATTATATTCGGATGCAATGTGTTGGATGTGCGTTATGTGTAAACCCTGAAATTTAGTTTTATAATGTTGTGGAGCTTGTTCATTCTCTTCTTGTTCTCTTCTTTTAAATATGGCTGTATTCGAGGCGCTGCACGTTGTTAGCCAATAATAGTAGTATGCATTTACATTGGAGTTTAAAGGAGGCGCTTAGGCCAAAACCAAGTGTTTCAGACATAGGGCAGAGACAGGGTGGAAAATTATCATATATTATTAAATTAATATTGTAAAAGTTTTGGTGCAAAAAACTTTACTAACATCACCCTTTAAAATGGATCCAGTTCTGAACCAATACCGGTTCTTGGTTTCCAACCCTATCCCCGCCCCACACTCACATCATTGGCTGAGAAAATGGTGCTGTGTCATGGTCGGGGTACTCAAACAAACAGAGCAATGTTTTGACCACAGAGTTTACATTTTTCGGGGAATCAACCTACCAATGACTTACTTATAGTTTACTCTGAACATTGGGCTAGAAGGATGTACATTTAATGTTAATCATTTGGCAGGTGCTTTTGTCCACAGTGCCTAAAAGAGCATTCAAGCTATACATTTTATCAGTACATGCATTACACTGTAAAAAGAAATCCTGTTTGTCAGCTGTGTAATGTGTATCATAATGCAATTATGTAAAAAATACAGTAAAAAGGTAAACAACTTTACAGAAAACCTGTAAATTTTACAGTTTAAAACGGTTGTTTTTACAGTATATTATACAGTGCAGTACCATCGTTTATATTATTAAATTATAAACTTAATATATTAATCTTCTGAAACTGTAAAAATCCAATTTTTACTTTATAATGTATTGTTAATCACCATAGTAATTACAGAAGGGCACATGATGACATGAAGTTTATCAATAATGGCCCTTCCAGGAGCAATGACCAATAAACCTGTAGAGAGCGTGCTCAGTGTCACTCACACAAACACTCAATACCATCAGTGTAACACATGTGAAATTAAAACAATACAATAAACACTAACTAAACTACATCAAACAGTACACCCTAAAGTATAACTGATATTAAAAATAAGAAGAAACATAACATAACTATAAAAACGCCAAGTACTCTCTTGTTAACCATAATATAAATTTTTACCTTTAATTATACAGGAAGTTAATAATTTTACATCTAAAAATGTTTATTTTTTACAATATTTTACCATAAAACCATATCTATTGTCTTTTTAAATATATATAAAAAATGTCATTTTAAAAACTGTTAACCAAATGAAAGTTTTTACTGTAGCATTTTTACAGTCTTTTATTGTTAAAATTATGGACATTGTTTTTACAGGTGTACCTGTGAACCAAACCCATGACTTTCTCTTGCTAGCATCGATGATTAATACCTTTAGAATATATTTAATCATTTAAAAAATACCCACTTCACCTTTAAGAAACTCAAAATCAAATAATTTAGGCCAGTCTAACCTCTGCTATAGTGATGACCATCATTAGCCATGGTGGTGGACAGTAGGTGTAACTGTCAAAGTACCACTTGCGGTCCACCTCTCTGGGCAACGTCTCGTAGGCGACGTGGCGCACAAGTCTTCGAGACAGACCCAAGCCCACTTCCTCTCTCAGCGTAGAGTTCCGGAGCTGCCGACTCCCCTGCAGGATTGCTCGACGGAAACTGTTTGAACGTTTGTTGCTCATCTGGAAAAAATGCCACACAAGAGAAAGTAATAAGTTTAATAATTATTTAGTGTATGTTTAGAAATCAAATATCATTAAATCAATGATAATCAATTAATATTGATACTCCCTTAGTCTCTTTTTAGGTCTGTTTTTGCAATATCTCGCTGTATAAATATGCCCATTAAGCACTGAAACCCTCAATTTGTTTCCATGTTACACACGTAAACACTTTAAAATTATGTTTGAGCCAGGGTTTTAACTGGAAAATGTTATGTTTCATTAATACGGGCTGTCATTTTGAGGACTTTTATTTTTATATGTCAGGACATTCTCTCTAATCCTTCATAATCTCGATGGATGTTATTCATTCAAAGTCTGTGACTTAATCTCCCCCTAGTTAATTTAGAAACAACCATGAGGCTGTTCCTCTATGATCCGTTTATTTGTCTGTGACAGTGCACTCCATCCCACACCCCCTTCCTCTTCCACAGACAGAATGCCACTGTCGTCACTTAGCAACTAATTAAAGATTCCACACTCATCCCCAAGTCTTAGCGCAGCTGTCTCGGAATATGATGTTAAACCCTCTTGCAAGATAATTCTGTTATTGTCTTCATAAGTATCTAAACACAAATATGCATGTATAATTTTCTGGTAACACTTTCTATGAAGCCCATATTTATAATGCATTGTAAAAGCATTATTATGAATTAGTAAAATATCATAATACACCTTATAATTTGTTATAACTTCTCATAAATAATTATAACCACAATTATAATACATTATAATACTTACCTTTTCATAGTTATACCTTTGAATATAATGCATTTTAACACAATCAACAACAATTTTATCAGCAGAAGTTATAATGTATTATATATTTGTAATATAAACTCAGAAACGTCCCTTTTTCAGAACACTGTATTTTACGATGTAAGATCATTTTATAAAAATCCAAATAACTTTACAGATCTTTATTGTAAAGGGTTTAAACAATGTTTTCCATACTTGTTCAATGAACCATAAACAATTAATGAACATGCACCTGTGGAACAGTTGTTAAGACACTAACAGCTTACTGATGGTAGGCAATTGAGGACACAGTTATAAAAACTTAGGACACTAAAGCGACCTTTCTACTGACTCACAAAAACACCAAAAGAAAGATGCCCAGGGTCCCTGCTCATCTGCGTGAATGTGCCTTAGGCACAGGACAATAAATTGCAATGTCTGTACTATGAGACACCTAAGACAGGGGGACAGGAAGGACAGCTGATCATCCTCGCAGTGGCAGACCACATTTAACAACACCTGCACAGGATCGGTACATCTGAATATCACACCTATGGGACAGGTACAAGATGACAACAACAACTGCCCGAGTTACACCAGGAACGCATCCATCAGTGCTCAGACTGTCCGCAATAGGCTGAGAGAGGCTGGACTGAGGGCTTGTAGGCCTGTTGTAAGGCAGGTCCTTACCAGACATCACCGACAACAATGTCACCTATGGGCACACCTTCGCTGGACCAGACAGGACTGGCAAAAAGAGCTCTTCACTGACGAGTTGTGGTTTGTTGCTCATTCGCTCATTGGCATATATTTTGCAGCAGGATGGTCTTCTCAAAACATATTCACAAGGTTTTACAACCTAGACGTAACATCTGGAACTTATATTTGTAAAGTTAGTTGCTATACTCCATATAAAAAAATTTTATACAGCATGTTGCTAATTATTTTATAATTATGATGCATACAGTCAGAGTTTAAAATTAACACCTGCCAAATGAGAGTAAAAATAGGCTGGGGTGGGTAACTCTGTCACTCGTACTAGCCACTTTGGCGGATGAAGTTTTTCAGTGTTTTTCCTGCATTGAAAATTCTGTGAATGTCAGGCAACTCTCATAACTTACACACACATCTGTGCAGGGCAAATTAAGGATGGTTTCACATGACCGCTGCAGCACACTCCAGAGATAAGATCAGCAGAGCTCTGGAACAGCGCTGAGTGAAACTTGCGTGAATCATTTGCACTTCAGTAAATAACACAAAACTTATTTGACCCATTTGAATTATATGGAGGAAATCAAACCTCTCAAACTGATAGACAGCACATACTGCATTAACAGCAATGACGAGGTTAGGTGGAGATAAATAAATCATCACTTTTTAAAATACACAAAATCCTTCTTAAATATATTTTGAATGCAGTAACACAAAATTTTTACGTGAATGATTCATATTAAATCAATTAGAGCAAATCTATTAGACTTTATTTTTATTAGGCTTCAATTTTGAATGTTGTATTTAAAAGTTTCTAAATGTGTTTAGGCTTTTAGCTTTTTCATAACAAACACAGTTTATTTTATTAAGAAAAGACTAACAACATTAACCTAACCACAGTAATGTGAAGCCACCAATGGTCTTACCTATTATTAGCCTTGTCATTACAAATGTCACTGTTAAACAATGGTAGAACAATGGAAAACTTTCATAGGCAAGTACAATTTGAAAGGGTTGAAACTTCCATGAACTATAGAAAAAGTATTGACTAATTTTCCTTCTGTTCTAACTGGCGTTTGCATTTGGATATTGTATAGGTTACTTAAACCATTAGGCATGTGTCCTGCTGAACACATATTATTCTTGTTTAAATAAAATGTCCAAATGCATGCAGTTAGTCTCCAGTTACCTTTAATACTTTTTGCGGGGTGGGGATTTTGGCTAGTGAAATTGCTGAGTGGCTAGTGACTTTGGAAAACTACTAGCCACAGTTGCTGGTGAGCCAAAAAGTTAATTTTAACTTTTGTAGTGTAGTGGGCTAAAGCACATAACTGTTAATCAGAAGGTCGCTGGTTCAATCCCCACGGCCACCACCATTGTGTCCTTGTAACGAACCCCGCTCCTCTAGTTCACCCCGCTTCATCGAGCTCACACGCTCGCTCCCAATCAGCCCCCTCTGGCTCTCACGCTCGCTCCCAATCACCAGAGTATTAGTTTCACCCGCACTCGTCCCAATCACTAGATTATTAGTTTCACCTGCACTGTTCGTTTTCCCCTATATACACGCTGCCTTTTCGTTTCACACTTGTTGGTTATTGTTTAGTTTACCCCTTCGCTTTGCCTGCTCTAGTGTTCCCCTAGCTCCCCTGTCTATTCAACTCGCTTGTCTTATCGCTTTACTTATTCTGATTCCCCGGCTTCGACCTTACGCTTCCCTTGACCACTCTTCTGTAGATTTGCCCCTTTGCCATATTCTGATTCCCCGGCTTTGACCTATCGCTCCCCCAACTACTCTTCTCTGGATTTGCCCTTTTGTACTTTTGCCTGCTCTTTAATAAAAGCAGTTTTCTTTTACATTGTGACTGTCTCTTCTTGTGCGGGTTACAGTCCTTGAGCAAGGCACTTAACTCCAGGTTGCTCCGGGGGATTGTCCCTGTAATAAGTGCACTGTAAGTCACTTTGGATAAAAGCAGCTGCCAAAATGCATAAATGTAAATGCATAAATGTAAATATGTATAGTATAATAATTGTGCAAACTGTGTAAAAGTCATTGTGTTTGAGTGTATGAGGCAATGCTGTTCAAACAAGCTTTTCACCGCTGAGGTAAAAAGCCCTCTTCAAAACCTGGAATGTTCTTTTATCCCATGCCAGGCTCCCAATCAGGAATACAGTTCATGCGTTATGTAAGTTGTTGAAGAAGCCCTGAGAAGGACAAAGAAATTTAGCCGGGAATCTCCTGATTATGTTACCAAATAGGCCCGGTTGCTAGGGAGATAGAGTCACATGGGGTAACATCCTCGTGGTTGTGATTAGTGATTCTCACTTTTAATGGGGCGCATGGTAAACTGTGCATGGATCGCAGGAAAAGGGTATGATAAAAAAATAAAATAAATAAAAAAATAAGCTTCGGTACAATTTAGCATAACAGTTCTATTCACACTGCAATTATCTAACAAGTCACTCTATGTTGAGTACATGATAAAGTAATCTGAAGCAGAAAAACACTGACCACAGATGATGTTTTAACAAGTTTAACTTCCAGCTCATATCCAGTGAGTTTCTGCTTAAGTATACAGAACTGAACACACATCGTGAACACACAAATGTCAGCTTTACAATTCATATCCCTTCAAAAAAGACCTGTGGTGTTACTGTGAAACATTTTGTTCACTCCTTCCTGCTGTTACCCATAAGCTTTAACATGAATCAATCTATTCAAATAACTTGTACATTTAACTCTATTCTCTATTACATAAAAACAAGTATAAATAAAGGCTCTTTACGATTGTTACTTGCTAGAATGTATGATAAGATCCCAATGAGATATTAGCGACATTATGTCAGACAGTACGATACACACATTCCCTTACAAAAATCTAAACTAGCCTCAAATTTGCTGCTCGTTATTTTCAGATGCAAATGAACTTGTGATTCACCGGTAGTGGTGAACCTCCGACAAACCTTTGGCAGCAATGGACAATTTGCAGCAAATTTGCCATGAACTCTCGATAAGTGGTGGCAAATAATTTTTTCCCAGTGTCTCTGCCAGAACTTCAGCAGAGACTAAGATTCAATGCAATGGGAATAATTGACATGTTAAACTAAGCAATCAAAGACAAGAGAAATCTTTTACAATCCCCAAAATGTGGCTCAGAGGGCAAAATCTTGGGCAAATCATATAGTGTGAACCCCACTTAAAGGGTTAATTCACCCAAACGTGAAAATTCTCTTATCATTTACACACCCTCATGTCATCTAAGAAGTGTATAAATTTCTTTCTTCTGCAGAACACAAACATCGATTTTTAGAAGAATGCCTCAACTCTTTATGTACATACAATGCAAGTTAATGGTTACCAGGCCTTTGAAGGTCCAAAAAGCAGATCATGTCACCATAAACATAATCCATGAAACTCAAGTCAATGACTTGAAGTGGTTTTGGGTGAGAACAGACCAAAATCCAAATCCTTTTTTACTGTACATCTTGAATGCAGTCTCCTTGGCAATCATGATTTCAAGTTTGATTACACTACCTATAGCGGCATCTAGCGCTCTGTGCATGTGTCAAGCACTAGGAAGTGTAATTAAGCTTGAAAACATGATTGTGCCAGCAGTCTGCAATGGCAAGATGTACAGTGAAAAAGGAGTTATACTTAGATCTGTTTGCACCTAAAACTAATTGGATCACTTCAGAAGACATTGATTAAACCACTGGAGTCATATGGATTAATTTTCTAATCTGACTTGTTCTCCTGACTTGAGCTTCAGAGGCCACCATTCACTTGCACTGTATGGACATTCATAGCTGAGATATTCTTCTAAAAATGTTGTCTGTGTTCTGCAAATTAAATAAAGACATACACATCTGGGATGGCATGAGGTTAAGTAAATTAATAAACTTTCAGTCTCCTGAAAGGTGCCCGGAGACTGAAGCCTCCCCGGCCTAGCCTGTTTCCCTCTTGGGATCTCTCAGTGGTCCTCTCGGGCCTTCAGAGACCCCCATTTGAGCCACTTGATTCAGTCGAGCTCAAGGCCCTCTCCCTAAAGACGGCCGTCCTGATCGCATTAGCCTCAATCAAGAGATTTGGAGACCTGCAAGCGTTCTCTGTCAGCGACACATGCCTGGAGTTCAGTCCGGCACTTTCTCACTTTATCCTGAGACCCCGACCGGGCTATGTGCCCAAGGTTCCTACGACCCCTTTCAAGGACCAGGTCGTGAACCTGCAAGTGCTGCCTTGGGAGGAGGCAAACCCAGCTATTTCGTTGCTGTGTCTGGTGCGTGCTTTGCGTACCTATGTGGACTGCACGCAGAGCTCTAGATGTTCTGAGTAGCTCTTTGTCTGTTTTGGCGGATGGCGGAAAGGGAACGCCATCTCCAAATAGAGGCTAGCCCACTGGGTCGTTGATGCTATTTCCTTAGCCTATCACGCCCAGGGTGTGCCCGCCCCCCTGCAGGTCCGAGCACACTAGAAGTGTGGCGTCCTCATGGGCACTGAGCCACGGCACCTCCCTAGCAGACATCTGCAGAGCAGCGGGCTGGCCAACAACCAATACCTTTGCCAGATTTTACAATCTGAGGGTTGATTCGGTCTCGTCCCGTGTTTTGTGAGGTCCGAGCTGGTAGAACTCGTTAACGCGGCACAACTGACAGGGTGTTCCGTTTGCACCTTGCGCCCTTCACCAAAGTGATCCAGTGCGCCTTCTGTCCCAGGTCAGCCACTGAGCGTTGCTGCCTGGATGTTTTTCCTCCCTAGCCTTCTGGCCTGCGAATTCAGCGGAGCAACTTGCGGCTAGACCCACTACGAGCCTCAGGGCTCTGTACTGGTGTCAGGCTCCACGGGCATAGTTCCCTATTCAGGCTAACCCCCCATGATGTATTTTCCGCGGTACGGTCCCCCTCTCGGCGGACCCGTGTTTCCTCGGGCAGCCCCGCTGCCTCGGCCCCATGCTTGTAGAGTTCCCCCCTTCATTAGGCTGGACCTACCACCACGCCATATCCCACGTCCGGCTTCACAACCCTTGTGGTGTATTTGCCACACATCTCCTCCCCCTGGACTGGGCAGGGTGTGGTCTCCGCAGGGTCTTCCCCTCCTGAAAGAATAGGACATTCGCGGACCGGACAGTTACCTTACCTCCGGTCTCGCCTCAGCGCCCGGCACGCCGCTGCTGATGAGTTCTGAAGACGCCTCCTTAGGCCTCTTCCTCAGTATTTAAGCTGCCCTCTGCCGGCTGCGCGGAGCAGGACAAGTGCTTCGAGTCTTCTCTCAGCACCCTAGCCTCAGGGCTCCTGTCACCCCTGACAGGCTCTCCTGCTCCCTCCGGGGAAAGACCGCCTTCCCCGACTTATGTTGGGCCCCACCGCTTTACGTCCTATGTGAGAGACATAGTGAGAGAGAAGGCCGTGGCTGCTGGGCTTGCTCCCATGCTAGCATGTAACACCTTTTTCTCCCTCAGGGGTGCGGGAAAACCTAAGTTGGTATGCGAAACTCTTTGAGGGGGCGTTGGGTAGGGCTACGTGCACTCGGTACAGGTGCCGCTAACACGCAATAGCCTGCTTTGCACCTGTTTCGACAGTCACATAACACAGCGCGTGACATTTTTATATGGACCCCTTGTGTCACTTCCTTCGACACAATGTCGAGAGAGTGACAGAAGGGGAACGTCTTGGTTACTGTTGTAACCTCCGTTCCCCGAGGGAGGGAACGAGACGTTGTGTCCCTCCTGCCACGGCACTAGACCTAGCATTGTTAATGGCTGTGCTTCATCCTTTCGGCTCCTCAGTGCAAAATCCTGACTGGCATTTGCTGCCCCGCTTCCCTTTATGCCTGTATGTCCGGGGCGGGGCATGCAAATTCTGTCTGCCAACTTGACATTGGCCTTTTCTCAGGTTCAGAGGTACGATTCGGCATCTGAGAAGACCCCTTGTGTTACTTCCTTCGACACAACTTATCGTTCCCTCACTCGGGGAACGGAGGTTACAACAATAACCATGACGTTTTTATAACTGTGACCTTAATTGCCTGCTCTCTGTAAGCTTAATATCTTAACGACCGTTCCACCAGTGCATGTTCATTAATTGTTTATGGTCCATTGAACACACATGGAAAATTTTGTTTAAACCCTTTACAATAAAGATCTGTAAAGTTATTTGGATTTTTACAAAATTATCCCTAAAATACAGTGTTCCCAAAAATGGACATTTGCAGCATCTGAGGGCAGTTCTGAGGTCACTACAATGGGCGGGACACACGGAAAACACCAAGCAGTGCACAATTAGACAGGTGGAGATATGGTATCTGATTTTCCACTTGGGTCAAGGGCAGGTGCGTCCCCAAATTGATAAGACTGCAGTGATTGCAGTCTGCCTGAGACACAAGACCAAAAAGAAGGTGAGACTGTTCATGGGGCTAGCTGGCTACTATAGAAGATTTGAGCCTAATTATTTGGACGTCACCAGCCTGCAGACTGATCTCACAAGTCCCAAAACTGGTCCAGTTCATGGAGACGTGCCAACAGGCTTTTGTACAGGTAAAAGCTGCGCTTTGTGGCAGACCGTTGTTACATGCTCCTGATTTCTCTCTCCCTTTTGTTTTACAGACCGACACGTCAGACAGGGGGTTGGGATCCGTGTTGTCCCAGCGGATCAAAGGGGAGGAGCGACTAGCGCTGTACATCAGTTGGAAGCTCTCAGAAAGAGAATCGAGGTACAGCAACATTGAGAAGAAGTGTCTGGCCATCAAGTGGGTGGTCTTTACCATTCGGTATTCTTAAGACAGGCTTTTACCCTCTGTTCAGACCATGGCCCACTCCAGTAACTCCATCACATGAAGGATACCAATGCGCGGATCGACGATTGTCTCTAACAGTTGTTTGTCATTGCAGTGACAGTGAAGATGGAGTTAAGTGTGAGCCAGAAGCCAGTGGAGGGAAAAGAGACACGTACACACCCCTGCTGAGCCTGTGTGGCATGAGAGTGTTTTCCGAAAAGAGAGTCTTTTGTTCAAGTAGAAAATAAATACGTGCCGCTTGAGTATACCTTATTGAGTTTAAGTTTAGCATTCCCGATTCCTCCTTTCTCACCCCAAGAATCTGACCCTGTTACAATAATATAATATGAAACACAAATAATAAAATAAAAAAACTTTTTAAAATAGTTTGTATTGTTTTTTTTATTGAACCAAGCCTCTTTACCGTCAGTAACATCAAGGGGTACACATATTCCAGAACGTCAAAGTCTTTTATTATAGCTATATTGGAATATTAAACATGACTAAATATCAGTAAACAGCTGGACAATAATTAAATGGTTCAGCCCATCCTTGGCTGAAAGCTTTACAATTGTCAGGTGTTTTTAATCATTGTTTTTCTGGGGTTACAATGTTTCCAGCCACACTGACAAGTTCTGTTAACCATCTGGGGTAGACGGATGCGCCGGTGCGTCCTGCTGGATTTTTTTCATCATAACAGCGGAAACAACATATAATACTCCATCATTTTGGGGCATACAGATAAGTGTAAGACATCATTAGAGACTATAAAGGGACTACTTTTATTTGTGTACACTCACAATAACAACAAAACCTTGTGCTTTTGTAAAATAAAAAGGGTGCACTTTCAGCTGTCTCTTTGTTTGCAAGCATATTTCTTTATATTGAAATTTGAAATATGTCCTATATGAAATATGTCCTAGATTATATTTTAACTAGGGTTTATGCTGCCTCATTATCATCAACAAAGCTTGTGCTTGCAAATATGTGTTTGGGTATTATATTATAATGAATTCTGATGAATTCAATGTGACATTAAAGATAATGATGCTGAAAATTCAGCTTTGATCACAAATTGTATTTTACAATATATTCAAATACGAAACTGTTCTTTTAAATTGTAAAAAGAGTTCACAATATCACTGTTTGTACTGTATTTTGGATCAAATAAATGCAGTCTTGGTGAGCAGAAGAGACTTCTTTTAAACGGTAGTGTAGGACTAAAATTAAGTCAAGTCTTTATGTAAAGAAAATGTATAATCAGATTACTTCTTTTAACTTAAAACATGATTTTAATCATTAAGTCTCCTCACATTCATTCTCTTTCTGTCACGCTCCTCAGTGATAGGCCCAGGGGAGGGGTCTTTGTCTCCTCAGGTGTGAAATACATAAATATTCATGATAATTCGCGCCTCCTCGCATTTGACTTTTCTAACACTAAAAGTGTCTTACAAAAGTTAAATGATTAAATTGTTTTGTATGAATAAGTAACCAGGCTACGAGATCCAGTTCTCAAAAGTCTTATGAACAAATGTTTAGTATGTGTAATATGGCCTTATTTCAATGACTTAACATTTTTGTTTTTTCAGAAACCATGCATAAACGTTATTTTCTCAAAAATACAAACATGTACACACATGTTGCTCACATATTATTGTAGCCCAGTTTGTGCTGAATACAGTGTTATCTGACTTTAGCCTTTCATATGTTTTTAAGCAACTGAAAAAAGCACAAATGTCAAGGCATGTCAAAACTTCTCTAGGGCCCAAAACACCCTCAGACCCCAGAGGGTTAATGAAATTACTGACAAAAATGAGGTGTGTTGTTATTATTATTCTGTTAACAACATGGAAATATGCACATCATGAGGATAATAAGACATTTCTACATAAAACGTGGGCTACTGCTGATGAAAATATGATGAAAAATAATAACATGAAAAGTTAATGCACTAACAATGGTTAGAAGCAGAAAAGTCTTGTTAAATAAAACCTTGTCAAATGATCCAGTCATAGTATTTTGAGGAGACGGGCCATCTGAGCTGTGGGAAATAAAGAGCTAAACAGGATAAACTAAAGCACTTGGTGGGTTAATCACCTTTTTCAAACGCATCCTAGATAAATAACATTAATAAGCTATATTATCAACAGAAATATAATATTGCCACTTACATCTGAACAGAATGAAGTGAATTCACAGCTGAACTTGAACAAGGTGCGGAAAACCTCATGAATAGGCCAGTGCAATAACAATGAAAAGTCTTTAAAAAAGGGAAATGATCAACACTAGGCCTGTCCCTGTGCACAGGAGAGGCTTACACACACTCTGACCTGGGTGGGGACACTTCTGTTTGGATTTTGGTTTGCAATTTACCTGAAAAGGAGCACAAGCTGCTCTACAGCAGTGCAGGTAGCTGCAGGTAGATGCACGAGAACATCGCCAGCTGTCAATCAACATCATTGATAACAGCTGCAACTAGTAGTCATTATAAAAAGCTCCAGTGCTGAATTGAATTGTCACATGCTGTAATAAACTAAAATGAATTGGAAACTCTTGCTCAAGAACTGGAGATATTACTTCCACATTAGACACTTTCCTGATGAAAGATATTTCAAAAAGTGGTGGGGACAAAATTGCCAAAGACAAAAAATGCCAGGAGGGCAATATAAGCGAAAACAGTCACTAAGTGTGACCCACCAAAATTCGGAGTCTGCTGGTGTGGAGCCAGCTTTACACACACACACACACACACACACACACACACACACACACACGTTGGTGTGGCTATCCTTATGTGGACTCTCCATAGACATAATGATTTTTATACTGTGCGAACTATAGATTTTATCCCCTTCCCTACCCCTTGTTGCGTAATGATTTGTAGAAGATCTTGTTGCCTAATGATTTGTGGAATATCTTTGTGTTGGCTGTTTCATAGTCACCACACAGGGTAAGTCTGACAATGTGCAATTCTCACAGTACACACAAACTGGTATCTCTGCTGGGCCCTACTGTTCAGGCAACACTGATTTACAGCCAGCTGTAAAACAGAGGGAACCCAGACAACATATTTATTGCTCAGCGGTTGCTCTGTCAAAGCTCTGGAGATTTCATGGAGATCTCAATTATGCTTTAAGTATTAACTTTGTCACAGATGTTTCCCCTAAAATTCCATAGAACAAATAAAAATAGAAATGGAGTGATTGAGTATGGACAACATAGCTCAGAGTATTTTGAAACATTGGAAAAATTGGATGAGAAATGTTTGAGTTCACTTTGAAATCTGTGATATTTGATGGAAGTTTGAGACAATGTTGAGATCTCTAGAGTAGACATGAGTTTATTGGGTCTTTTTCAAAAACAACCAAAATATTCAAGAAATCTCATTGGAGGAAGTTCCCAGTTGGGTGTTGGCACATTGTAATCGCTCTCCATTTCAATAATCACATTTAATGGTGAAACATATTCTTAATGCATAGATAAAGGGGATGTCCATAAACTTCTTTCTCTCTCTTTCTTTTTATTCCACCAATTATTCTCACCCTAACTAACATTTTTGACAACCACTTTGCAATCACAGTTTGTCTTTCCATGCATCTCTTTTATCAGCTATGTTGTGTTGGGCAGTGAATTAGTTCAGAATGAGAGCTATCGAGGAACAATAGTAGCATAAAGACCCCCACTGCATGTTCCTCATTCCTCCCAGTCCCACTTTCACGTGACCTATCTCAGCCAATCAAAAACTCAATCTGATCCAATGTTTCATCACACTGCTTTATAGCACCATAGTTCTATTCTCTATAACTACTGTGGTGGACAATGGGACTCTTTGAAGAGTTGCTATATGTGAGAAAGAGTGATTGAAATATAAAGAGAGAGAGAAAGAGAGAGGTTAAAGGAGGGTGTGAGACTGTGGGTAGGGGACATTCAGATTTTCCCACAGATTTGATGGCATTCCCAAGGAACTGATCATTTTTCAAGATGATTTGCTTTTTAGTTCAGGGCCAGAAGGGGTCTACAAAGCTCACTTTTTGTGTAAAGTTAATCCGCAGAACTCACCAGGTTAACAAAGTCCTGGTAGCAGATCTTGCCGTCTGCATTTCCATCAGCCAGGGCGAGAAGAACCTCCAGCTTGTGAGGGTCCAGTTCTGATCCATGAGCTACAAGCAGGTCTCGAAACCGCTCAGTGCTGATGAAGCCTGAATTCCCTGGATCATACTAAACATATCAGAAAATATTCAATTAGAATGCATAAATCACTATGGAACTTTTCAAGAGCAAAGACTGTGGATACGTGTAAAATGGACGTCATTCACAGTTTATAAAAGACAATATGACATTTAATAAATTGTATCAAAATATTTTGATGATTGGAAAGCCATTGTAAACAATTTCAGAGGATAAAAAAATCGCTATAAAATCAAT